>NW_026585644.1:7150953-7151343 GCF_907164565.1 Psammomys obesus | reverse complement strand
AAAAAAAAAAAAAAAAAAAAAAAAAAAAGCATCCTCCACAGGGTCTTCCTTAGTGTTTAGCTTCTTTAAGTCTGTATATTTTAGTATGGTTATCCTATATTCTACAGGTAATATCCACAAAGAAATTTTTCATCCAATATATTTTCCATTTAGATAATTACTTTTTGAATGTTTTCCTTCCTTCCTTCCTTCCTTCCTTCCTTCCTTCCTTCCTTCCTTCTTCCCTCCCTCCCTCCCTCATTCCCTCCCTCCTTTCTTTCTTTCTTTCTTTCTTTCTTTCTTTCTTTCTTCCTTCCTTCCTTCCTTCCTTCCTTCCTTCCTTCCTTCCTTCCTTCCTTCCTTCCTTTCTTTCTTTCTTTCTTTCTTTCTTTCTTTCTTTCTTTCTTTCTT
>NW_026585644.1:7143615-7150943 GCF_907164565.1 Psammomys obesus | reverse complement strand
CTTTCTTTCTTTCTTTCTTTCTTTCTTTCTTTCTTTCTTTCTTTCTTTCCTTTTTCTTCATTTATATATATTTTTAAATTATGAAACCCATTTTTGAGCTAGAAACCCCAGAGTAGTTTTGAAGCTATTTATCCACACATTTTGAAACATTTTTCCCCTTTTAACTTCTGCTTCTAACAAGTTGTATGCTTCTATTCTATTACCTGGTTATATGACAAGTCGTAGTTTGCTTTTTTATATTAGGTACTTTTTCTGAAATGCATATAAATCTGGTTTTTGTAATCTTAGGTATTTCCAGATTTGTATGTTCTTTTATAAAAATCCTATTAAAATATTTTTCTTTTATATTAAAAATTTTTCATGATGTACCTGTATATAACAACATTAAGGTCCATTATTGAGAATTTGAAAAAAAAAGTGTTGTATACATATGGGTAGTTTGCTTTTAAGTGTGTGGATATTTCCGCTGGTGGATTAGAGGCCATAGGACAAATTTTGGTCATAACCTTCCTTTTTTTTTTTTTTTTTTTCAAAATGGCTCTCTTTGTTGTTTACTGCTGTCACCATGCACACCACACTGGCTCCCTTGTAAGGTTCTGGGCATTGCCTGTCTTTGCCTCTTATCTCAGCTTCTGGGCACTGAGTTTACCTCAACCAGCTTCAGTTCATCACGGTTTTATGGTAAACATTTCTCACACTTATACTTCTTCCCTGCTCACAGCATTTTGATATAACTTAAAATGCTGCCAAATGTATATTTCACATTGATAAATACTCTACTATTCATGCAAATTACATTTTGCATCTAGATTATATTGGTAGGGTGTATTCTAATTAAAGGTCTAATAAGTCAGTGAATTTTTTGTAGGAAAATCATTTCACCCTCTTTCTACTTAAAGCAGCACTAAGTATTGGGGTTTCACTTTGAGTTCTGTCCTGTCACTAACCAAAGCCTCAGACACTGAAGTGATGTTCTGCCAGCGCACATAGCACAAGAATTATACATTTACTCTGGTGTTAGAGACTGCTGCAAGCCTTGTTTTTTGGTGCATCTCATGAGCTTTTCCCTAACACAATTCATTTAACCTATTGTGTCTCCCTTGCTGTATAGGGGTGAAAGGAAGTCTTGATGCTGCTGAGAGAAAGTTTACTGGCATGTACCAACAATAGGAAAATAAGAGGCAATGCATAAATGTTCTAATGGGTAAAAAGAGAAAATCATAGTATAAGAAAAAGAGTCTTACAAGAGTGTGACTGTTTTCTGCCACACCGTAACTCAGAGACCTATGTAGACCTGTCCTGTTGCGGAGAGGTGCACAGGGGAAAATCTTGGGACTGTTATCTGATTTCAGGGGATGGGACTCATTGTACTTGGAGGCCATAGGAAAAATCAGGACAACGTCTACTGGACCATACAACATTGAGATGTAAGTTATTCTCCACAAGGACAAGGCTGTGTGATGCAGTTGGCAAGCTACGATAAGAGATGTCACCTCAGGGAAAGGAACAGAGCAAATATTTTCTTATGGGGCCTGGCCATCATCTGTGGGAAATGCCCTTTGCATTTGGGGAATAGAACCAAGACAACTAGTAGGACTTAATACAAAGTCAGTTTTTCAGCCTTTTCATTCCCATTAAATCAAATCGATCAGTATGCCCAAAAGCATAAATCAAAAAAGAAACAATGACAATAGCAACAAAAACCCTCCATGTTAAGTGAGATTGTTTTCTGAGACACAACAACTGCTGGAGTGTCTCAGGCCTGTGTGTGTTCTGAGAGGAGCTGCCTGCCCAAAACCTCTGCAGAGTTGTGTGAGAGAGCAGTGGAAGGTTTGGACTCCAGTCCAACCTCAGTTCAGAACTGAATTCTGAACTGGCTGTTAACATCTTTCACTACTTTCCTTAATGTACATATGATTCATTAAAGACACTGATCATCCACATAGGCCTCTCCTCCCAAAACCCTTGTGGAATTCCACAGTGAAACGACCTGCAGCATCTGCCTCCCTTGCTTATTCATTCTTTCAGTGTATTCAGTGCAGACCCCTTTACAGTCTGAGTACTAAATGTTCCCATAGACTCACATGATAAGTTCCTGCTCCCCAGCAGAAGGCACTAATTTGGGGAGGTGGTGAAAACTGAGTGGATTGGAAGGACGTGTTCCTGGTCCCTGACACATTTCTTGCTAGTTCTCTGCTTGCAATTGTTGTGGTATGAGATTTTTTAGTTTTTCTTTTTTTTTTTTTTCATTCTGATTTTCTTTTTTTTAATTTAATTTAATTTAATTTTATTAATTACACTTTTTTCACTTTGTATCCACCCCATAAGCCCCTCTCTCCTCCCCTCCTGGCCCTACCCTTCCTCCCCCTTTTTTACACACGCCCCTCCCCAAGTCCACTGATAAGGGAGGTCCTCCTCTTTCAATACCATGATGACCTGTTTTACCAGGAGACCAAAAGCAGGGACACCAAAGTCTATGACTTGAGATGTCAATACCCTTCAGCAAAATAAGGCATCCTACCTTTAAGTTATCCATGCCAGGAACTGTGGTCTCAGCTAAGGAGAGGTAACTATAACAGTCACTATGTTTGTATTTCTAGTGCAGTTAATTTACACTAGTAAGGAAGGGAATATGTGTTTGTATTAAGTAGATTAAAAACTGCATTTTTTCTTGAAATAATCAGCTTCTAAGCAAATTAATCATTTTCATCTACTGTCACTTCTTATATGGTCTAGAACTAATTTGTAACAACTCTTTTTCCATAAAAATAATTAAAATTTGGTGAAAGTAATTAAATAAATATGCTGAGAGAAAGTTCACACAGAATTTGTCATTTCATACAGAAATAATTAAAGAATTAAACTAAGCCTTGTAAGCAATTGAAACTTTTCTCTAGTTACTTAGTTTTTAATTATAACTGAAACATTTATCAGTCTTTGGATTGAAGTGTCAATGTCATCTATAAGATTACATGCTAACAGACATACATTTCTGGCAAACACTGATATTTCAACAGCATCAAATTTCTAGTGGAATTGGAAAATTACACTGAATTTTTTTTTTTTTTGAATTGAGATTTGGAAGTACTACTTCACATATGTAAAGTAATACTTTCACTTTAGTGTTACAAATACACTTTGTCCTTGTGAACTTGGAAGAGCTCAGGACTGCCATGGTCAGCTCCATGCTTTATAACTTTTCCACGGCGCTGTTTCAGAAGAACTGTAACTGGTAGTGAAGCCCTCTTTGTCGTGCTCGAGGGGGCTGATAGTGATGGTAGATTTAAAGCGAGATCTAGACATTTGAAAGTAATGTTTCCTAGACATTCTTCCTGTGATAGGATGCAGCTCCACCTGAAAAAAATATCCACAGATCCTTCTAACTTTAGCAACTTCCTATACAGAAGCCTTCCTTTTTCCGAGGAGTAGGAAAGGAGATGCAAATGGTGGGGAGGTGGGTAAGGAGAAATGTGAAGGAGGGACTAGATAGTAGGGAGGGAGAGGAAGCTGTCATCAGTGTAATTATTAATAAATTCCTATGCAAATGTATTAGCTCTTTCTGTATTATGCCCTCCTTAACCAAGACCACTTCTGCCCAGCTGGATGCATACAACAGCTTCCTCAAGTTGGACTGCCTCTTCCCTCTCCCTCTGGCCTAGCCTTCCCTATCCTCATTCCAGTTGAAAACTGATAGTTCAGTTAATATCTTTAAGTCCATCCTGCTCATGACTACCTTGCTAAAGACACAGTTTGCTATAGAACCACTGGGCAATTATATCTTCCTCCACAAAGAATTTAAGTTTCTTTCAGAAAATGCATATGTAGTCTTAACTCAATTAAGAATGAAGCGATTGGAGCGCTTGGAGAGATGGCTCAGAGGTTAAACGTGCAATCGCTGCTTCCGCAGAGGATGAGAGCTCAGTTCTCAGCACCCTTATGGCAGCTCACAGCCTCTGCAACACTAGTTCCAGGGATGGCCCTCCATCTCCTGGCCTCTGTGGTCACTGCAGGCACTCACATCATGTACATGCACACAGACAAAGCACTACAGTAAAATATAAAAATAAATACAGCCTCACACATTTGTAAACAGAACGGGGCAATTTGAAGCTCAGCTTTAGTCTATTTGAAAATAACCTCTTTCAGTTGTTCTTTATTTTAATTTCTAACATTTTAGGCCTCACTTTATTAAATAGGACTTTTGATTTTGGTATTTTTGTTGTTGTTTGTTTGGTTTACTTTTGGTTTTTCTCCTTATTACTAAGTTTGTGTGCTAAGACATGTAGCTTTGTCCTTCAGGTTCCAAATTGACACATGGAGGCACAAATGTGTTGACACAGATTCCGAGTGCTATTTACGTTCATTTTTTCTCTCAGTGTCTTGGATCTCCCAGGATTTCCTACATTACTCATACCTTCCTATCCACAAATACATGAGTCATATTTTTAAATAAAGTTTACATAGTATAAAATTACTTCTTTCTAAGGTGAGAAATTTAGTAGTATTCCTAGACTTGTACAACAAGCATGCTGAGCTAATTCTAAACACTTTATAATATATTAATCAAATATATAAATACATATATGTATATACAATTATTTGGTAAGCATTTATGAATATATTTTCATTCTACCCTTACTGTTCCAGACCTTAGAGACAATCATTCTTGTTTCTGTATCTATGGATTTATTTATTTTTTCTATTTCATATTGATGGAATCATATGATTGGTCACTTAAGTATCTGGCTTCATTCAATTAATATTATGTTTTCAAGGTGCAGTTATATTATGTGCATCAGAGTCTTATTCAGCCTTTTGGGTAATGAATTTGCAATTGTATGTACAGGGCACATTTTATTTGATCCGCTAGTAGACATTATGACTGTTTCACGATGTGGCTGTTTGCAAGTGATGCCCACTGTGAAGCAGACATGTCAAGGCTGGGTAAACATTCACTTCAGCTTGACTGGATTGAGAGATTTCTAGACAACTGGCTCTGTTGGTATGTTTGTGAGAACATTTCCATAGACGATTGGCGTGTTGGTTTTAAGGTAAGTGGGGGAGACCTGTCGGCTAATTTTGGGATTCGCCTAAGAAGCCTGAGGCAAACGGAATAAGCAGAAGAGCCAGATGCAAATAGAAATGCTGCATGGCTTTTGGAGCTGGAAATTTAAAAATATATTTATATGGGAGGCTGCATTGTCTTCCTCTGTGGCCTGGCAAGGCTGTTCCTCCCTCAGGCAGAGGTCGTCAAAGAACAGGCCACTGAATTCATGTCATAGACAGTCCCTGTTTGCTTTACTAGGGAACCCAGTTGGATACTGAGCTGCTATGGGCTATATCTGAGCAGAGGTTCTAGGTTATATACATGAATGGTCCTTGGTTGGAGTATCAGTCTCAGAAAAGACCTCTGTGCCCAGAAATTTTGGTCCTTGTGGAGCTCCTGTCCTCTCCAGGTCTTTCTATTTCCCTCTTCTTTCATAAGATTCCCTGCACTCTCCCCTAACAGTGGACTTGGAGAGGGGCAGGGAGGAGATGAGGGAGAAAAGTTGGGATTGGGAGGGCATATGGGAGAGGCTGCAGCTGGGATACAAAGTGAATAAGCTGTAACTTATATTTAAAAATTAATGAGAATATATTTATCTCACATTTTGATGCTATACTACAATTAAATTGCCCTCTGTTCAATATCTTCCATTTCTCTTCCTTGCTCTTGTTCAATTTTATGCTTTCTTTTTCATTACACATTCACACACACACACGTTCCTAAAAACATAAAAACAACTCATTCAGTCTCTTTAATATGTGTATGATATCAGGGCTGAATATTTTTGTTGATTTTGATCCAGACTCTCATGATTTTTTTTTTTAATTCTGGGGCTTGAACTAACAGATTTCTGCAGAAAAATCTTTGAGATTTTTCAGAGTGGGGAGGGAGTTGCCTCATGCCTCATGGGGTCTACTATTTCTTTTTCCGTGTTGTTAGGAGTAGTCATGACATTTTAAAGACTCAAATAAATTTATGATTGCATTTTTTCATTCCTATGAAAACAGGCATCAGAGTTTTGGACTTTAGAGCTTCAAGTTCATAAATATGCTATCATGGTAATTATTCTGATGAGCACATGAGCACATTTATTTTTATCTTCAATTTGTTTTATTTATTAACATTTTGATATTCTCAGATAGGTGTTCTTGAGTGTTATTTTAAAAAAGCATGGTTAAGTTTAGGGCACAATTGAGTTAAAATACTGAATGGTCCTATGCATTATCAGTAAATCTCCTTGACTTTCAACATCTTTAGGAAGAAGATACCTCTGTTTAGGCTGGACTTGAACTTTGTTTTAATATGACCCATTGTATAATTATTTTGAACTAACTAGCTTATGTTTAAAACAAAGGAACAGAATACCAGAACTGTGAATACGTGGACTGGATTCAAATAATATAATGGAGGTCTACTGTGACCAGTTTTTTAATAGAAGATTATATTTAGAGTACTGAAATCATTCAGAGCAATCCTTAATACAGACATGTATCTATGTAACGTTTAATAAAATCTTAAATGTGAATCAATATCAAGTCAGATGAACTTGTTCAACTTGGTTAAGCATAATTTGATGGATAATCATTAATTACCAAATTGACAGTACTTAGGATCACTTAGCAGTTAAATTTCTGGGCTTCTCTGCACTGATCTTGATTAGATTTACTGAACCAGGAAGACTTTCTTTAAAAGTGTGTAGTACTAGGATAGAGAACAGGCAATCAGCGAATCTTATTGTCATGTGTTGTCTTGGTTGTTGATTGATATAAAGAGCCAACTCCACTATTGGCAGTACCAGCCCCAAGCAGGCAGTATTAATTATATCAGAAAACTGAGTATATGCTGTACTATGAACAAACCACCTAGCAGTATTCTCGCATGGTATCTATTTTAATGTTTTCCTGGAGTTCCTACCCAATCTTCCCTCAATAATGGGCTGTAATTTATAAAATGAATCAAACCCTTTTTCTCCACTAACTTGCTTTTTGTCAAGTATTTTTATCACAGTAACAAAAAGGAAACTAGAACAAGGTCTTAATGTCTAGTAATGAGGAACAACAAAGAGCAGTAAAAACACCTTGCTTTGCTTTAGAAGAAGCTGAGGTCTCAATGGCCTATAGCTAATAAGGAGGTATCCTTTAGCAGGCACTTAGATTTTGCTGAAAAACTTATAATTTCTGGATCAGCATTATCCACCTAAGTAGGACAATTCTAGTCAAGATTCTTAGCATGAATATCTATCTATCTATCTATCTATCTATCTATCTATCTATCTATCTAT
>NW_026585644.1:7068213-7143605 GCF_907164565.1 Psammomys obesus | reverse complement strand
TATCTATCTATCTATCTATCTATCTATCTATCTATCTATCTATCTATCTATCTATAATGTGAAATATCATATAAAGCAATAGTTTGGTATATTGCTTTTTAAACTAAATTTTTATTTTTTACATCAGTTACGGTTTATTGACTTTGTATCTCAGCTGTAGCCCCCTCCCTCATTCTCTCCTAATCCCATCCTCCCTCCTTCATCTCTGCCCTGCCCCTCTCTGAGTCCACTGATAGAGGAGGTCCTCCTCCCCTTCCATCTAACAGGTATCTTCAGGACTGGCTGCATTGTCCTCTTCTGTAGTCTAGCAAGGCTGCTCCTCCCTTGGGGAGGGAGGTCAAAGAGCCAGTCACTGAGTTCATGTCAGAGACAGTCCCTATTTCCCTAACTAGGAAACCTACTTAGATACTGAGCTGCCATGGGCTACATACAGTCAAGGGTTCTAGGTTATATTTATGCATGGTCCTTGGTTGGAGAATCAGTCTCAGAAGAGACCCTTGTGCCCAGATATATTTGGTCCTTGTGGAGCTCCTGTCCTCTACATATTATACTAACTCCCCCTTCTTTCATGATTCCCTGCACTCTGCCCAAGGTTTGTTTATGAGTCTCGGCATCTTCTTTGATATACTGCTAGGCAGAGTCTTTCAGTGGCCCTTTGTGGTAGGCTCCTGTCCTATTACTTGTTTTCTCCTATTTCCAATGTCCATCCCATTTGTCTTTCTAAGTGAAGATTGATCTTCTTACACTGGGTCCACTTTCTTGTTTATTTTCTTTAGGTGTACAGATTTTAGAATGTTTTTCCTATCTTATATGTCTATATAAGTGAGTATATACAATGTTTGTCTTTCTGCTTTTGGGATACATCACTCAGGATGATCGTTTCTAGGTCTCACCATTTCCCTGTAAATTTCATGATTTCCTTATTTTTGATTGCTGAGTAGTATTCCATTGTGTAAAAGTACCACAATTTCTGTATCCATTCCTCAACTGAGGGCCAAATAATTCCTGAAGATACCTGATAAGCTAGGGTCAGATGAAAGGGGAGGAGGTCCTCCCCTATCAATGGATTTGGAAAGGGACAGGGAGGAGATTAGGGAGGGAGGGTGGGATTGGGAAGAACTGAGAGAGCAGGATACAGCAGGGCTACAAAGTTAATAAACTGTAACTAATATTAAAAAAATAAAACCTCCATTTCATTATAAAAAAAAGATTGCAAATGTGTGTATAAGTTCATAAGAGATAAGAGATCACAGCCACATAGAAGAACTAGTGAGACATTCCATAAAAAAATATTAGAAGGAAGAAACAATGTTTGAAAGCTACATGTAACTGGGGGGCAGACAACGTGATGAATCAAAGAAAGATCTGAAAGAATGAGGCAGAGATAGGATACAACCAACTCTCAGGAGAACAGGAGAGGAAAGAGAGGCTACTTAAGAGAGCAGTTCAAGGAAAGAAGGAGTTATGGAGCAGTAGTATGTTTGTGGCCATTTAACCAGGACAGTATTACAGAGAGAGCTTTCAGAGACCACTAGCCAGAAAAATGAGAAGGAGCCAGAAGATTAGAATATATTGCAAGAGTTAGTTTGAGGCCAAGCAGAACAATTCAGTCAGGACGAAGAGAAGTGAGGTTGAATCAGTCAGCTTGGAGAGGAATGTGTGCTAGAACAGCTGGGTTGAACCAGGCAGAAAGAGCTGGGAAGCATGAGTTTACTCAGCAGTAAATCTTGAAGGCTGAAACATCCTAGGTCAAGGTTAGCAAATGGAGACTGGAAACTGAAGCCTTCAAGTTTTGAGTTTGCAGAAGATTAGACTGTATAGAAGTTAGCAGCTTCCAGGCCTAGGCCTAGGGATAGAATGGAAAAAGAAATGCTCTGGGCTCAACCCAAGCCATGTATTTGCACATCTTTGGTAAGGCTCTCATCTCATCTCCTCATCCAAAGAAATAAAAACATTTACATAAATTGATGATTAGTTTCTCCTCTCGTAGCTTTGTAACCCGCTTTCCACTACAAAAACTAGGTAGGAGAGATGATACTTCTAGGTGATTACTGATTTCATTTTTCGTCTTCTATTATTCAAGCATGTGGTATCTTTAGCAAAAGGCTATTACTGTCAAGTTCTGGAAGGCAACCAAGAGAACTGTGAATAACCTTTAATATGTGGAGTCTGTGGACCTTACTGTTCAACAATGTTAGAAGAGATAATTAAATCCTATTATTGCCATCTTTACTTGTTAACTTGTGGTTTCTGGTAGGGACATTGTTGCCCCATGATAGAATGACTCCATTTAAACTTGGGTATGTGTATGTGGTGTGTTAAGCAGCTTCTACAGGTTTCCTTATTTCTTGCTAATGTCTTTAATGTTATTTATCCCTGCATGGGTATATCTATTTATTCAGTTTCCCCCAACAGCATTGACTGAAGCTGCTGTGTTTTCTACAGTGTATATTTTGGGTGCCATTGTCAAGCTCCAGGTGACCATGGTCACATTAACTTAAATGTCTGAGTTTCAATTTATCTTAAGTATCTATTCTGTTTCATTGACCTACATGTCTGTTTTTGTGCCAGCATAATTGAATTTTTATTACTATGGTTTTCTAATACAACTTAAAATCAAGAATATGATGCTTTTTAAAATAGTATTTTGTTTTAGATTGCTTTGAGCATCCTTAGTTTTAGTTTTTAAAATTCCTTGTGAAGTCTGGTTTCAAATATATATATATATATATATATATATATATATATATATATTTAATATAAATATAAATATATACATTTAATTAATATAAATATATATATATTTAATTCTGTAGGCTAGCTCTTCACTCTTTTGCTCATCTACCTTGCTCTGAAAAAAATTTCATAGACTCACAGACTCAATTAATCACAGTATATTTATGTTAATTAAAATAGTTAATGAAGTAAGGTGTTTATTTGCAAAAGAATAAATAGAAATAGGGTTTGTTATATACACAATAGTAAAATAATGAATTTTCTTTTTGGAAGGGAGGGCCATCTGAGGGACACTATTTTAGGTGAAATATACCAAACACAAAAGACACGTAACCCATGCTCTCATTCACAAGTGGAATTTTAAAATGCTGAGAGAGAGGTAGAAGCAGTGTAGAGTCTGGAGTTTTGGATAAGGTTTGGGGTCAAATAACAAGTACGGACACTGTATCAAAGGTATACAAATAAATTCTAAAATTAAACAACTGAATTTGAAAAGCACTCAGAAAATATGAACAGAACCTCCAGAGACTTGGGCAAAAAAGGCACAGAAATGATAAATAAGCAAACAGAAATGTATTTGCCCTCATATATCGATAGAGGACTGATCATTACTGTAACAATGGAATCCCATTAAATTCCTATTAGAATAATCAAACTCCAAATAACTAATACCAAAAGCTGGCAGAAGTGAGAAACAACTTACATTTACTATGGGTAAGAGTTAAAATGAATACTAGTTTCCTTTGAAGTTCGAATAATTCTTAGAAACTAAATTTCCCTTCAACAGAGTGCAAAGATCATGATCTTAGATGTTTGACCATTTGGGAATGCCGTATGACTGTTTAGCTTTTTTTTTTACTTTTTATTGATTCTTTGTAAATTTCACATCATGCACCCCAGTCCCACTCATCTCTCCATCTTTTCATATCTGTCTTCCAGAAAAATAAAATAAAATAAGACAGAATGAAAAAAAGAAAAAGTAAACCATCTTGTCATGTAAGTGGTAGTGTGTCACATGCTATTCCCCTTTTCTCCACACATCTTTACTTGCAAATGTTCATTGCAATGATTCATTGGTTTATTTCAAGGCCTCTGGCTTCTGCTACACTATCAGTACTGGGTCCTCACAGGGACTCCTCTAGATGTCCTGTTGTTGCCCTGTGTCATGGAGGTCCTGCAGCTCTGGATCTGCAGGAGTGGTCCTTTCCCTCCCTCCAGCAGATCATAGATGTGGTAGATGTTGGGGTGGGCCAACCTAGATCACTGGATCTGGGCCTGGATGATGGCTGAGTTGG
Organism: Psammomys obesus; assembly: GCF_907164565.1. Lineage (NCBI taxonomy): Eukaryota > Metazoa > Chordata > Mammalia > Rodentia > Muridae > Psammomys > Psammomys obesus. Next base: position 7,139,574 of record NW_026585644.1, on the reverse strand, counting down.
TCAGCCCACCAGTTCACCTGTGCCTACAGCAGAAGAGCAAGCTCTTCAGCATTGCTGTGGCTAGCTCACCCAGTGTCATAGCTGGCTCAGGGCATGGTCATTTCTCCTGCTGTCATGTGCTCAGGGCAGGCTCCCCTGCACCTTCCCCACCAGAGCCAGTTCTACCATGCTGCCATACTAGGTGCAGGGCCCACTTTCCTGAGTGCCACACTAGTGAGAGACAAGGACAGCTCTTCCACACGCATGCTCTACTGTGTTGCCAGGGGAGTGGTAACACCAGTTCTCCTGAGTGTGGTAGTTGACTAGGGGCAGAGCCAGCTCAGCACAGTTCTCAGGTGGCAGTCCAGACCAGGACATCTGCATGGCCTTTGGTGGTAACTTAGCTTGGAATATCAACACAGATCACAGCTGTGATAGGACTGCAGACCAGGACATGTCTCCCTGCAGCAGCATGGACCTAGAAGTTTCCATGGCCTCAGGTGGCAGAGGGGACACTCAGATCAGTGTGATCTAGTGGGAACCAGAGCACAGAATCCACTTTTTCTTTGGTGGTAATTCAGAAAACAGACATTGACACAGACCCCAACTTCAGCAGAACCATGGACCCAGGTAGCAGCCTGAGCCCAGACCTCATAACGGCCATTTCATATTTGTCTGTTCCTCACTGCTGTTGAGTTTCCAGCTCCACCTTTCTCCACAGTATACACAAATCCCTCAGCCTCACTTTCTCTTCCCTCTACTCTGTGTTCCATCTTTCCCATATCTCCATCTCATATTCACCCATCATAGCAGGGCCTGCATTAGGTGTTTGGGTATTTCTGCCATTTTTTTCTTAATTAACATACTGAAATCAAATAGGATGTTCTTTCATACGTGTGTAAGTATTCTATTCTATTCTAATTAATTAATTAATTTAACATGCAAGTAAATAAAGCCAGTCTTAAAGAGGAAATACTGTGACTCTAAAAATATGACATCAGACAAACTGCAAGACAATTGTAATGGTGAAATGCCTTTTACAGCAGTGAAGGAGAAGGGGGAAAGACAAATAGCTGAAGAACCACAATGTTGTTTTAGAGCTATGAAACTGTCTTTCTGGTATTGTCGTGTTGGATATCTGATGTGTTTACATAGTTCAAAGCTCATTATTCAATGTAAATGAGGTTGCTTTGATACAAACCAAAGAAAGGCCTAGTTATAATATTCACAATAATAAGTATCTCCTCAGTGAATTTTTTTTCAGTTGCCATGTGTTATTCAGAGCCAGGCTCTAATTTGTGAAAGAGCTAAGAATGGTTCCCATTGTCTTCATCTTTATTTACCAAAGTTTTTCCGATTACCAATCCCTTGGCCTTTCCCAGGTTTCATGTGCCTTTGACATTTCTGTAACTGTGACGACAGTGGCATAAATCAGCATTTGTTCAAACCTGGCTGCAGTAGCTCAAGTTTTCAGTTTCAGAGCCATTCCTCCTGGAATTCCTGTGCCTCTCCTACTTAAGCATGGTCCCTTGTTACTTCAGTTTTTCCATCCACTTATTCTACGTTTGTGACTCTGCCCATTTGCACATCATCCTTACCATGTGCCATATTAAATTTCTGATTTGCATTTTCCACAACTTGCTACAAATTTTTTTTTCTAGTTACTTTTTCTTGCAAAACTCAGCATCTGTTTATATGCCGGGGACTAGGGATTGAACTCATGGTTTTATATATTAGACCAGAACTATATCACAGAACTATATCTCCAGCCTTCAAAACTTATACTTTCTAATATTAAGTTAATCCTTTTCAAAATGTATCTCTTAGGTTTCTCATTGATTGTAACCTCACTTTTGGGACATATAGGGCTGAATTTTTAGAATAATTAAATATTTTCATGCACTATTTTTGCATATCCTGTCTTCCATTTTAATAGTTCTTTTATCCTATTTCCTCATCATTGCCAGGTTCTGAGTATATCACACCCCAACCTGTTGTTGCAGCCTACACATTCTCTCCCTGCTTGTATTCTTTATTCTCTTCAACCCAACCTATCAGACTGCTAGAAGTCTGCTGAATAACACAGAGTTCACTTGCCATGGACTATTATTCGTGCTTCCTTTGTAATTTCACTGCCATAAACATCTTCTGATTTCTCTCACATTGAAGGAAGTCGTGAATCTGCTCTAACAACATAAACACATTCATTTGTTTCTACAACTTGTTCCAGGATTTTAAGTCACACATTTCAAATGAACTTGCATAGCCTTTTCCATCTTCATAAATACAGTCCTGATCAGGGCATGCCTCTGAATCCTTCCCTGAACTCTTTCTTCTTTGTCCATGTTCCTCCTGTTGATTCTGCCAGTGCATTTTATTGTGGCTCATCTTTTTAGCTTTATTTACACATCATGTACAAGAACCAATTGGAGCTGATGATGTGAAATTTCTACCCTAGCTTAGAAAATGGCTTCATTTAATATGCTGAGAATCGATATTTCATATACTTGATAAAAATGTTTTTTTTTAATCTCCACTATGAAAAATATGCACAGAAGAGTTTTCCATTCTGAAATAAAGGGTGGTGTGATTTGACATGCATTTCTTTAAAGATGTGCTTACTCTTGTAAAGACTTGGACAAGGCCCTTCGAAATTAAAAATGAAAAAAATGTCTTAAAATTTTATTTAATACTCTTTTAGGTCTATTGAAATGTGACTCACTGAATACTCAAGATCTATACTTTAAAACTAACAAAGAAGAAATCAAACAGCACGTTTAGCAGCCATAGTTGTGCAAACAACTGAAAAATTGGGGGTACAGGACGAACTCAAGAAAACACAAACTTTTATTGAGAAAGTAAACTACTTAAACCGGAGTCATGTGTGTCCTTTATGTGGCCACAACATTCCAAGGAGACAGGGCCTTGGTTCTGCTTTATACATCACTACAGTGGAGTTTTTCCAGGCAGGATGGATTCTATGTCAGTTTTACCTCAGTGAAATCTAGACACCAGGCCTTCCTATTTTAAGAACTCATGAAGCCCTGTGGATAGAAGTCATCCAAACGTCTCCATTTTCAGAGTTTATAATGTTCAGCTTCCTCTGCCTTGCTTTGAATCATTTTTTTTTCAGTTTAGTGATGATACTTGGAAATCAATGAAATCTGTAAAAGTCATACCCCCTTGTATCTCAGTTCATCCAAAGTTTCTTGAAATTTTTATATTTGACTCAACAAGAAGCCTCTAATGTAATACACACTTGTAGCAAAAGCTATAAAAAGCATGCCCTTTAGAGTTCTGTTAGAAGTTAAAAAACAAGTTAACTTTATATTATTTTGTCAACACCTATACCCCAATAATTTAATCAGAGATCCAGAAATTACAATGGTCATTCTTGTTGATTACATACCACAGTTAAATGCTTACATTAGCCTCTGCTAAGAATCCTCACAAGCAAAATTATGTTGAAAAGTCTGTTTATGATTCTTTGTGCATGGAATGCTTACAGTAAGATCATAAAAATAGATTTGAGATAAATTCACTGTAGTGGTTACAACAGAGAAATGTCCCCCATATTCTCATATCTTCGAACACTTTATTTCTAATGAGTGGAATGTTTGAGCTGACTGAGTTGACTCACCCATATTGCAGAATATGTGTCACTGGGAGCAGGCTCTCTGCTTCAAGTGTTGGGTTCAAGATGTCATCTCTCAGGTGGGCCTCTATTTCTTTCATATTTGCTGCCATGCTTCCTTGCCATAATGACTTCTTATTCTCCTGAAAACATAACTGAAATAAGTTCCTTCTTCTGTAAGTCACTTTTGGTAACTGCCTTTTTTCACAGAAATAAAAAAAGTAAGTAATGTAACTACCAATAAAAGTTGCAGAATAATGATAAAGAGTAGACATGCTAATGGGGAATAGCAATGACAACTGTTTATCACCTTGGATTACAACTCTAAAGTTACAAAAATCAGCAACTCACAGAATCACTGAAAAAAATTGCTGAAAAAATTACTGAAAAAAAAAAACTAAGCTATAATTACATTCAGTTAATTTGGCACAAACATAGAAAAATACAGAAAGTAGTAAGAGTTATAGAAAGTTGAATATTATCAACCAACTTGACTTACATGATCTTTATAAACAATTGTTCCAATCACCAGCAAAGTGCACTATTTCCCCTTTATATAGAGCACACAAAAAGAGCTCATACTAGAGGCTCTAGAACAAACACCCACCAATAAAAGTTCATGCCAAATTTACACTCTAAGTATAATTAGATCTTACCAGAATCAGTAATAGATGCCTAGAAAAGAACAAATAAAAATGTAACAATAGGAGGCTGGGGGGTGGCTGAGAGGTTAAGAGCACTTGCCGGGCATGCAGAGCACCTGCTTTTGATGACCATCCCTACATGACGGTTCACGACCTGTGCAACTCATGCCCTAGGGGATCCAATGCTCTCTTCTGGCCTTTGTAGATACTGCACTCATTCAGTGAACTTACAAGCATGTGGACAAAACATTCATATACATAAAATAAAAACAAGCACTATTTTAAAATGAATCAATAAAAAAAAATTGTGGTGGTTGGAATAGGCATGACTGCCATAGACTCATATGCCTGAATGCTTAGCTCATTGAGAGAGGCAGGATTAGAAGGGGTTTTGTTGTTGGAGGACGTGAGTCACTGTGGGGGCCGCCTTTGAGGCCTCCTATGCTCAAGCTGTCCTCAGTGTGACAGTCTCCTTCTGTTGCCTTCAGATCAAGATGTAGAACTTTCACCTCCTTTTCTAGCACCATATCTGCCTGGACACTGCCATGCTTCCCACCATGAAACAATGGACTAAACATCTGAGACTGAAAGTCATCCCCAATTAAATGATTTTTGTTATGAGTTTCCATTATCATGGTGCTTCTTCACAGCGATAAAACCCTCTAAAACAAACATCTTACAGGATAGCATCAAAAAAATTAGGTAAAACTTAGAGATAAACCCAAGTCTATGTGCAAAAATCTATCCTTTATATGAAGATTAAAAACACATTAGTGAAAATTTTAAGGTCTACAAGTCAGTCCACAGGTGATTTACATGTTTCTCTGCCATTTGATGTTCCTTTATTGAGAATTCTGTTTAGCTCTGCAACTCATTTTTTTTTATTGTATTACTTGATTTGTTGCTGTTTAACTTCTTAAGTTCTTTATATATTCTGGATATTAGCCCTCTGTCAGATATAGGCTTAGTGAAGATCCTTTCCCAAGCTGTAGGCTATCATGTTTCTCAAAAAAGAAGCAAGAGTTTAGGGACTAAATTTAGTTTTGCACCTTATAGAGATAAAATAAATGGCTATTAAAAGGCAACATAATAATAAAAAATTCCATGCACAATATACAAAATTTAACTTATGAATTTTCTGAGGCCTAAAGTAAAATTTAAAACAATAAGACTTGTATAACATAGAAAAAACATTTTTATAATTATTTATATATCACTAAAAGCAGTATATGAAAAACCAAAATATGATAGTTTTCATAGTATCAAAGTTTAACCCATCTGTGTTTCTATAAACAACATTAGTAGAGTGTAAGAACAAGACTTTGGGATAAAATAATCCCCAATAGTACATGCAATAGCTTTTCCTAAATTGTAATTTTCAAATAAACAAAAATGAACCACAAAAGAACAATAAAAAGACAAGGAAAATCTTTAAAAATTAGTGCACCAAACCAATTTGTGCATCATTTTATTATAATTATGATATACAGACATAAAATAAAAACCAACCCCCCCAAAAAAACCCAACAAAAATCCTTAACACCATTATTCAGTAGAATGTGAATGAAGACCAAATGTGCGATTAATACCTATTTAAAAGACTGAAGTTAGGGGAGGTCATCCTCCTCCCCTTCCATCTGACCCTAGCTTATCAGGTCTCATCAGGACTGTCTGCATTGTCTTCCTCTTTGGCCTGGTAAGGGGGTATGAGGAAGGGCACTACAGCTGGGATATGAAGTGAATAAATTATAATAAGTAGCCAGAAGCTGGAAACAGCCCAGGTGCTCCTCAGTTGAGGAATGGATGTACCACAAAAAATGTGGTACATCTATACAATGGAATATTACTCACAGATTAAAAAAAAAAAAACAAGGAAATTATGAAATCTGCAGGTAAATGGTGGGAACTGTAAAAGAACATCCTGAGTGAGGTATCCCGGAAGCATAAAGACACACAGGGTATGTATGTACTCACTCATACATGGATATTAGATATATAATATAGGATAGACATACACCTAAGGAAGCTAATAAGGAAGGAGGACTCTGGTTAAGATGCTCAATCCCCATTCAGAAAGGCAAAGAGGATGGACATCAGAGGAGGAACAGGACAGGAGCCTACCACAAAGGGTCCCTGAAAGGCTCTACACTGCAGGGTATTAAGGCAGATATTAAGACTCATAGCCAAATTTTTTGGTAGAGTGCAGGGAATCTTATGAAAGAAGTGGGAGATAATAAGACCTGGACAGGACAGGAACTCCACAAGGAGAGTAACAGATCCAAATATCTGGGCACAGGGGTCTTTTCTGAAACTGATACTCAAGCCAAGGACCACTCATGGAGATGGCCTGGAACCCCTGCACAGATGTAGCCTATGGAAGTTCAGTGTCCAAGTGGGCTCCATAGTAATAGGGACAGGGACTGTCTCTGACATGAACTGATTGGCCTGCTCTTTGATCACCTCCCCCTGAGGGGGGAGCAGCCTTACCAGGCCATAGAAGAAGGACCAAATATCAGCCACTCCTGATGTGATCTGATAAACTAGGATCAGAGGAAAGGGGAGGTGGGCCTCCCTTATCAGTGGACTGGGAGAGGAACATGGGTGAGAAGAGAGAGGGTGGGATTGGGAGGGGAGTAAGGAGGGAGGTACAGGGGGAATACAAAGTAAATAAACTGTAATTAATAAAATAAAAATAATTAAATTAAAAAAGGAAAATAAGGCATTTAAAAGTAAAAGAAAAAAGAATGAAGTTAAGACCAACAAAGTTTGTAAGACTTGACTGCCGAAATGAGAGCTGAACAAGATAAAAACAATGAACACATCAGTGTAGACAAGGAAAATCTCAGAAGGCCTCAATTGAAACAAAGAACTACAGACAACTGGGGAAAACTGGCAATGGGAGAGGTGACCTTTCCCAGGGAAGAATATATCACTTAGATTTCTAATCACAGTGGTGAGCTCTGAAAACATAAATACAATTTACATTATAGGAACTGAAAATATTATATTTAGTAAAATATGTATATGCATGTACATTTGTGCATACAATAACAATTAGTAAAAAAAAAAAAAGAGGTCATGAGAGTCGAGGACAGCCAATATTATACAGAGAAACACTGTCTTGAAAAGCAAGACAAAATAATTTGGTCAAGAATTTGGAGGAGATTGGAGGGTATAAGAGAGAGTTTAGAGGGAGTAAAGGGAAAAGAGAAACGTTATAATATTTAAAATAAAATTTAAAAAATGTAATAGAATGTTATCCTGGTGTATATTGTTCCTGTCACACAATTGATACTTAATAAATATTTTAAATATATAAAAAAACAAGGCCCAGGGGTCTTTTCTGAGATTGATACTCCAACCAAGGTCCATCCATGGATATAACCCAAAACCCCTCCTCTGATGTAGCTCATGGCACCTCAGTATCCAAGTGGGTTCCCTAATAAGGGGAACAGGGACTGTCTCTGACATGAACTCAGTGGCTGGCTTTTTGACACCCCACCCCACCCCACCGCTGAGGGAGGAGCAGCCTTGCCAGGCCACAGAGGAGTACACTGCAGCCAGTCCTGATGAGATTTGATAAGCTAGGGTCAGATGGAAAAGGAGGAATGCTCCCATCAGTAGACTTGGAGAGGGGCATGAGAGGAGATGAGGGACTTTGGGTGGGATTGGGAGGGAATGAGGGAGGGGGCTACAGGGGGAGGATACAAAGAGAATAAAAATGTAATTAATGTAAAAAAATTAAAATTTAATTTTAAAAAAGAAGAAGGCCAACTACATCAAGCACATAACCGGGGATACAGAGACACAGGGTCTTTCAGAATAACAGGCAGGACCATAACATAGTTGTTTGATGACGTTTCAAGAGCAAAAATGAATGCTTTCTATACTCTGGCTCCTCCCCAGCTATGCATTTCCCCTAGAGTAAATATCAGCAGACTGGTTGTTCTTGAGAACCCATCGTACCTGAGAAGTCAGCTCTTGAGCACTCCTTCACTTAACGACTGACACTGGTGACAACAACACAATACCAGGATCCTCTGAACACTCTGAAGCATGACTGAGATTTCCTTTTGCCTCTCCACTGCCCATTGGGAAGGTGTAATAATCTTCAGCACAAGTTTCTGCCTAGACTTGTGCACCTGTTCCTTGTGCACACACTGAAAAAGGCAGCCGGGGTTTAGAAATAGTTAGTAATAGTATGAATACAGTTTTTCAGTTCACTTAAGGACATTGGACGTAGGAGCAAACAAGTAACAGGACAGGAGCCTACCACAGAGGGCCTCTGAAAGACTCTTCCTAGCAGTGTATCAAAACTGATATTAAGACTCATAACCAAACCTCTGGCAGAATGCAAGGAACCAAAAACAAACAAACACACATGGGTCTTTCATGAGACTGTTTCTCCAAACAAGGACCATGTATGGATGTAACCTAGAGCCCCTGCTCAGATACAGCCCTTGGTAACTCAGTATCCAAGTGGGTATCCTAATAAGGGGAACAGGGACTGTTTCTGACATGATCTCTCAGATGTAAGGGGAGGAGGTTCTCCCTTATCAGTGGACTTGGAAAGGGGCAGGGAGGAGATGAGGGTGGGAGGGTGGGATTGGGAGGGAAAGAGGGAGTGGGATACAGCAGGGATACAAAGTTAAAAAACTGTAACTAATATTAAAAAAAATAAAAACTAAAAAAAAAATTTGGGGTGGGAATCATAGGAGTTTGAAAGTTTGAGAAACTTGAGAAATATTGGAAATGTTGACATGGCTGAAAAATGTAAAAAAAATGAGATTCTGATGAGACAAGAAAAGAAATATAGAGAAAGGGGAGATGAGTTTAAAACATCAGAGAAATTTAAAAGCCATGGAAATAAAGTCAAGTATGGAGCCATTTAAAATATGACATGATTTAAACTGTTGAAAGGGGTCTCAAACAACAACACAGGCACAACATTCCTCACATAGCCCAGGTTCCTGATACTGGAAAAGACACAGAATCCTTATGTCCTTTAGTCAGGAGGGAAAACATTTATCTAGTTAACTCATATTCCCTTTATTTATTTTCAAACTTTAAAGTGTAGAAATCATATAGATTTGGTTGGAATTGTGAAAGAATCACACACCAGTATTTTCCATGTGAAACTGTGTTTATTGTGTGGCAAACCACTGGAAACCAAAGGAAAGGGTGTAACAAAAAGAAGGCTCATCATATTAGGAGCGAAAGCAAGGAAGAGAATACTTAATCACTGTAAGAATTTTTGCAGCTATAATAATAATGACAACAGTAGAAGTAGTACAAACAGTAACACTTATAGAAATGTATGGTGGAAGGAATGGACTTCTTCACCAATCAACTATGCAAAGTGAGAAGTCAAGAATACAGACCTACAGTCATAATAAACTGATACTCATGGAGAGAGACACTAACAGACTTCAAATATTTTTAAAAGGACAGTGCCCTGAATAGTTTTATGTCAACTTGACACAAGCTAGAGTTATCAGAAAGGAGGGAACCCCAACTGAGAAAATACCTCCATAAAATCCAAATGTAGGGCATTTTCTTAATTAGTGATTGATGTGGGGGGACGCAGTCCATTGTGGGTGGAGCCATTCCTGGCCCAGTGGTCCTGTGTTCTACAAACAGGTTGAGGAAGCCATATACAGCAGGTCATTAAGCGGCAATCTTCCATGGCTTCTGCATCACCTCCTCCCTCCAGATTCCTGCCCAGACTTCCTTCAGTGATGGAGAGAGCATAGACCCTTGATCCCCAAGTTGCTTTTGGTCATGGTGTTTCAACACAGCAATAGTAACCCCAACCTAATGATAAGACCCTGTTCTTAAGGCACCACATAATCATGTCAGTGAACTTAGAGAAATATAGCTGGTATTCAACTAAAACCTTAGCCTGTGATGATCACACGTCATGGTACTGGAAAGTACTATGTGCACTATTGAAGGAGAACAGTAACCATTAATATCTCCCAGCTACAAATTCTGTGACCTATAACAGTGACCTGCTTGCAAAGAATGTAATGGTGCAAGAATAGCAGGAATGTTATGGATGTAATCACTTTTCGACTGGATTTAAAGCTCTCTCCAAGAGGTGGAACCCATAATTGACACTGGTAAAGAGCAAGAATTTGAGATTAGATAGTTTGTGGACCCTAGGGGAAAACGTAGGAGGTTATGATCATACTAAATGACTAGAATATAACAATAAAATAGCTCTTAACTACATATTGATATAGCCACAGACAAACTTATCAATTAAACATTGTCAGAGAAGCCTTTTCATGCAGTGATGGTAATTAAAATAAAGACACACACCAGATTCTTTGTGAGAGATTTTGGAGCACTCAGCCCTAAATGGGATGTGTTTATTTTACCCATTTCTGTCAATAATCAGAGTCTAGAAGAGGCATGAAGATTCCAACAGCTATAGCTGGCAGACAACTCCAAGTAAACCAGACTTTCTAGACAAATCAGGCTAATACGTATATGAGCATACAGAGATTGTGGCAACATGCACAGGACCTGCATAGTTTCAAACTCAGCAGGAGAGAGGGAACTTAATACAAAATATAGCCTCTAGCAAAAAACAGTTTAGTTTAGAAATTATACCTCTTGGGATAAGAAAATCACCTTTCCCCAATGTAAGTGACACTGGCTATATCAATCAAGAACCAGTGAATATATCATGCTCAGCTAGCCAATACACAGTGGGACATCAAGCTTATTCTACCTCCCCCCTTCCCATGCCCTTTTTTATGGTATTTTTGAGTGAGAAAGAACACAAAGTTAAGTGGGTGGGTAGAGATATCTGGGGAGAAATTTGGGGATCAAAGTATAATGTATGAAATTTCAAATGTGTACTTAAAACATATTTTAAGTAAACATGAAATCATATGCCTTCCTAAAGCTTTTACAAACATTTTTATATCCTATATATTATTTATCTCTCCTTTCTGCCTCAGTACTTATATCCACCCCCAAGTTAACTCCTACCACCTCCCACAACATTTTCTCATTTCTTCTTCAGAACATCAATGTCTATTGCCATGGGTTTGTCTTCCAGAACTGAGAGTAAAACCCTATTGCTGAAGAAATCAAACATTAAGAAGAGTGGATTTAGGAAACAGAAGCAATCATAAAAATTCTCCCTGCCAAAAAAAATCTAGGGCATGATGGTTTTAGCACAATTCTACCAGAACTTCAAAGAAGAGTTGATGCCAACACTCTTGTTTTTTTTTTAAATTACACTTTATTTACTTTGTATCCCCCCTCTAGTTTCTTCCCTCCTCCCCTTCCAATTCCTCTCTTCCTCCCCCTTCTCCACGCATGCCCCTCCCCAATCCACTGGTAGGGGAGGGTTCCTTTTCCTTCCTTCTGATCCTAGTCTGTTAGGTGTCATCAGGAATGGCTGCATTGTCTTCCTCTGTGGACTGGTAATGCTGCTCCCCCCTCAGGGTGAGGTGATCAAAGAGCAGGCCAATCAGTTCATGTCAGAGGCAGTCCCTGTTCCCATTACTATGGAACCCACTTGGAGACTGAATTGTTGTGGATGCCAACACTCCTGAAACTATTCCACAGAATAGAAACAGAAGTAACATTACCAAACTCATTCATCAAGGCAACAATAATCTTGATACCTAAATCACACAAAGATCCAACAAAAAAGGAGAACTTCAGACCTGTCTCTCTTATGAACATTGATGCAAAAATACTCAATAAAATATTCTCAAATTGAATCCAGGCACACATAAAAGATATCACCTACCATGAAGAAGTAGGCTTCATCTCAGGAATGCAGGGGTGATTCAATATACAAAAATACATCAATATAATCCACCACACAAACAAACAGAAGGGAAAATAAAAACAAAACAGAACATGATTATTTCTTTAGATGCCAAAAAAGCATTTGACAAAATCCAACACCCTTTTATATTTTAAGGTTTTGGAGAGATCAGGAATAGAAGGCACATGCCTAAACATAGTAAAAGCAATATACAGCAAGCCTATAGCCAACATCAAACTAAATGGAGAGAAAGTTATATCAATACTATTGAAATCAGGGACACGGCAAGGCTGTCCACTCTGTATCTGTTCAACATAGTATTTGAAGTCCTAGCTATAACAACAAGACAACTAAAGGAGAGCAAGGGAATACAAATTAGAAAGGAAGAAGTCAAAGTATCACTGTTTGCAGATGATATGATAGTATACATGAGCGACCCCAAAAATTCAACCTGAGAACTCCTTCAGCTGATAAACACCTTCAGCAAAGTGGCTGGATACAAAATTAACTCAAAAAGTCAGTTAGCCCTCTTGTATACAAAAGACGAAAGGGCTGAGAAAAAATTTAGGGAAACAACACTCTTTACAATAGCCACAAATAACATAAAGTACCTTGGTGTGACTCTAGACAAGCAAGTGAAAGATCTGTATGAAAAAAAAAAATTCTTCAAGTCTCTAAAGAAAGAAATTGAAGAAGATCTCAGAAGATGGAAAGATCTCCCATGCTCATGGATTGGTAGGATTAAGATAGTGAACATGACTATCCTACCAAAAGCAATCTAGATATTCAATGCAGTTCCTATCAATATACCAACACAATTTCTTACAGAACGTGAAAGAACAATTTCCAATTTCATATGAAAATTGAAAAAGAAACACAATTTCTAAAATAATCGTATACAATAACAGATCTTCTGGAGGTATCTCCATCCCTGATCTCAAGTTGTCCTGTAGAACAACAGTAATAATAACTGCATGGTACTGTCAGAGAAACAGTCTGGAGGATCAACGGAATTGAACAGAAGACCCACACACATATGGACACTTGATCTTTGACAAAGATGCCAAAACAATACAATGAAAATAAATCAGTATCTTCAACAAATGGTGCTGGTAGAACAGGATGTCTACATGTAGAAAAGTGCAAATAGATCCATACTTATCACCCTGCACAAAACTAAAGTCTAAGTGGATCAAAGACCTCAACATAAAACCCGACACACTAAACCTGTTAAAAGAAAAACTGGGAAAGAGTCTTGAACTCATTGGCACAGGAGACAACTTCCTGAACAGAACACCAACAGCACAGGCTCTAAGATAAACAATCAATAAATGGGACCTCATGAAACTGAAAAGCTTTTGTAAAGCAAAGGACACTATGGTCAGAACAAAATGACAGCCTACAGATTGGGAGAGGTTCTCTACCAACTCTATATCTGACAGAGGGCTAATATCCAGAATACAGAAACTACTTGAAAAATTAAACACCAACAAAGGATGTAATCCAATAAAAAAATGGGGTAGAGATCTTAACAGAGAATTCTCAATAGAGGAATATCGAATGGCAGAGAAACACTTAAAGAAATGTTCAAAGACCTTAGTTATCAGGGAGATACAAATAAAATTGACCCTGATATTTCACCTTACACCTATCAAAATGGTTATGATCAAAAACTCAAGTGACAACATATGCTGGAGAGGATGTGGAAAAAGGGAAACCCTCTTCCATTGCTGGAGGGAATGTAAACTTGTACAACCACTTGGGAAATCAATCTGGTACATTCTCGGACAATTAGGAATAGTGCTACCTGAAAATCCAGCTATACCACTCCTAGGCATATATCTAAAATATACTGAAGTATACAACAAGGACATTTGCTCAACCATGTTCATAGCAGCTCTTTTCATAATAGCCAAGATCTGGAAACAACCTAGATGTCCCTCAATGGAGAAATGGTTACAGAAATTTTGGTATGTTTACACAATGGAATACTACTCAGCTATTAAAAACAAGGAACTCATGAAGTTTGCAGACAAATGATGGGAACTAGAACAGATCATCTTGAATGAGGTAACCCAGAAATAGAAAACATACATGGTAGATACTCATAGGTAGTTATTAGACATATAATATAAGAAAAACATACTAAAATCTATACTTCTAAAGAAGCTAAACGAAGACCCTAGGGAAGATGCTCAATCCTCATTCAGAAGAACAAACACGATAGACATCAGAAGCAGAGGACAGGGAACAGGACAGGAGTCTACTACAGAGAGCTTCTGAAAGACTACTGATCGAAGTATCAAAGCAGAGGCTGAGACTTATAGCCAAACTTGGGGCAGAATGCATGGAATTTTATGAAAGAAGCGGGAGACAGAAAGACCAGGAGTGGGGGGGGGACAGGAGCTCCAAAAGGAGACCAACAGAGCCAGAGCCAAAAACAAACAAACAAAAAAACAACAACAACAACAACAACAACAAAAAACCCTGAGCCCTGGGTGCTCTGACTAGTAGACAAGGACTCTGAATGGAGAGGACATAAAACCCCTGGCTTAGATGTAGCCCATAGACTCACTCTCTTAAGTAAGAGAAGTGGGGGCTGTCTATGGCATGAACTCAGAGCAGGCTCTCTGATCACTTCCTCCTGGGGGTGCATCCTTTGCAGTCCACAGAGGAAGACAATGCACACAGTCCTGATGAGACCTGATAGGCTAGGGTCGTTTAGAAGAGGAGGAGCCTTCCCCTATCAGTGGACTAGAGGAGAGGCATAGGAGAGAAGAGGGAGGGAGGGTGGGATAGGAAGGACACAAGGGAGGGGGTCACAGCCGGGATAAAAATTGAATAAATTACAATAAATGGAATAATAATAATAATGATGATGATGATGATGATGATGATAAATAAATAAATAAAAAAAGAGTGGACTTAGAGGAATCAAACTGAATCTTATGTGAAAGTTTTCTTCTTCTGGCCTAGCTATCATATGTCTGAATGTTCTGTATGAGCTGCTAAAAGGATAAAAAGAAGTGGATAGATCAAAACAGCTATACTGGCTACTAAGACTAACAGGCCAAAGATGCAACAGTTACATTTATATTTATATTTCATTTATATTTACATTTATATTTCAGGGGTAACCAACTATTGTCTAATTAGAACTATGGTCCTCACAATAGGAAGAAAATTATGCTTAATACTATAAACCAACTTAACATTGCTCTTTGGATTATGGACCATTGAAGAAAACCTTTTTATGACACTGTTTTAGACCCACTTTGTAGACCAGGCTGGCTTTGAACTCACAGAGATCCTCCTGCCTCTGCCTCCCCTGGTGTTAGGATTACAGGCATGCACCACCACACTCAGCTATGGCACTTTTCTTAACAAGTAAAACTTAGGACTGTATTCTAAATACTTACATTTATTCCCACATATGAGTATAACTATCAATCATTATCAAAAAAACATCTTTTTGTGGCAGATAGAGACCATTACAGAAATCCACAAATGTTTAAAAGGAAGAGAACAACTGACCTTCAGTGCTAGCCCCAATCTCCACTCCTGCAGTGCAATTCCTGTTTCGAGGGCTTGGGGAAACATTATGAAAATGGAAACAGAAAGATTGTACGCACAAGGGTCAATATGTATGCTGTGAGAATGCACCTTCTATAGATGAGAGGAAAATTTTACCCATTAAATTTCAACTGTATGGTCACATAAACATTATGGACACACAAAGAACACCAGTTGCCATGCAATGTGCAACTAAATCTAAGTCTGCACTCTTAGTTAGAAAATCATAGGTCAGTAGTGGCTAGGAGGAGAGTTAGTCTTTTCCAGTGTGAACTCCTGATGGTTAACCCAGTCTAGGTGGTCAGATCTGAATAAATATATATTCAAGCAACTAAGTAGACCTATCAGGATGTATGTGTGTGTGTGTGTGTGTGTGTACATGTGAAAATAACTTTAAAATAAGTCATAAATGGGGAAGAAGAGCATGAGAGAAATTAAAGGAAAATAGTAGAAGTGATGTAACTATAGTGTGATATGAAATTCTCAAGAATTTAACTTAAAAATGGTAAGTCTACAAGGTATTCCCTGAGCTTCCTGAACATTTTTCCCCATATCCTTTCAGGATTGGGCAGGAGGATCTGTCAATACTATGGCCAGAGATAGTACCCATTTTGCGGACATTAATAGAAATTCCTTCTATGTGACAGACAGAACAGTATTTGATTACCTCACCGTATTTAGTTTCAAGGACGAACAAGTCTTTTTTAACATTTTCCCTAAATGAGAGACATTGGTCACTTCAGCAAAGGTGAGGGTTCATGTCTATATTCCTCAGGAGATGGGTGGGTATATATTGAGTACAGTGTGTCATGCGGTGTACACCTTGACAGGGGTTTCCAAGTGCTTCTTAAGCAGCAATTCTTCAGTTTTAACAAGGATATAACAGGTTAAGTAAGTTATCAAAAGTTTATTTGCTGCTGACCACAGATTTCACAATTAAATGATTAACAAGGGTTTTAAAATTAATTTAAGATTAAGGAATTAAATACCAACAAACTAAATAATCCAATTAAAAAATGGGATAGAGAACTAAACAGAGAGTTCTCAACAGAGGAATCTCAAATGAAGAAGCACTTAAAGAAACGCCCAATGTTCGTAGTCATCAAGGAAAAAAAAATCAAAATGACTCTGAGATTCCATCTTACATATTTCAGAATGATTAGGATCAAAAACTCAAGTGACAACACATGCTGGAGAGGTTGTGGAGAAAGGAACACTCCTTCACTGCTGGTGGGAGTGCAAACTTGAACAACCACTTTGAAAATCAATGTGGGACTTTCTCAGAAAATTGGGGATAGCCGAAACTCAAGACCCAGCTATATTACTCCTGGACATATACCTGAAAGATGTTCCACCATCCAACAAGGACATTTGCTCAACCATGGTCATACCAGCATTATTCACAATAGCCAGAATCTGGAAATAACATACATGTCCCTCAGTCACAGAATGATTACAGAAACTGTGGTATATTTAGACAATGGAATACTACTCAGCCATTAAAAATTTTCAGGCAAATGGATTGAACTAGAAAAAATCATCCTGAGTGAGGTAACACAGACTCAGAAAGACACACATGGTTTATACTCACTTATAAGCAGATTTTAATCATATAGTACAGGATAGACATACTGCAATGCACAGATCCCAAGAATATAATTCTGAAAGGCACCTTAGTCTTTATGTCGGCCCACTAGGGGAGTGGGGATATCTCTGCCATGGACTATGTTGCCTGTCTTTTGATAACTTTCTCTTGATGGGACTTTCCTTACAGGCCACCAGGGAGTGAGGGAAGAAGACTCAGTTATCTTGTGAATGATTTGGGGTGCCTGGGAAGGCTCCACTATTCTGAGTAATGGGGGAGAGGGGATGAGGGAAAGTGGGTGGGACTGAAAGGGGGAGGATGGAAGGCCTATGACTGACATATAAATTTAATTAAATGATAAAACAGAAGATGAAGGTGTCAGACAAACATGTGAAGTATCTAGAATTTTCCCATTTGGTTTGCAAAGAAAATCCTTCCCTTTACAGAGCTATTTCAAGAAATACACTTGAGATCCGTTGACATTCTTTTATGCTGCACTGGGAATTTGGATCAGCTCCAACAATGACTCAAAATCAATCCTATAAAGAGAGTGTTCCATGCATTCTGACACCCACATGCATACAGTACTTAAGCTGCCCTTCTGGCACTTGGCTACTGTTGAAACAACGAGGTGCGTTAGTTTCATGGGATGGTAAAGAAATAACTTTGGAAATACTGTTTGTTTTTCATGCTCTGACCTCAAGTGTATGCTGTAAATTTCTTCAAAGTTCATCTTCTACCTGAACTTTCTCCATTATGGAAAAGATTGGGCCAAAAGTAATAAGACCAGATCTGAGAAAAGAGGTAGGGTGATTAAGGCTTCATACGCTGCCCTATTCTCAGACAAAGGGTTGATTCTAGGCACTAAGAGACTTAGAGACAAGACCAGCGACAGTCTAAAAATAGCCTCCATATATATGGGAGGGCAGCAGCAAGGGGAATAGCTCCCTTCACAGGCTGACAGCAGCATGCTACACAAGTATTGCAGTCAGTCACACTAGGAAGGGAGAATGAACACTGAACATGAGCCAGCACGAACCCAGTGTTGAGAAGCATGAGACCCCTTGGTGCTCTCATTCTAGTGGTGATGCTGAAAACACATTCTCTGGGAAAAGGAATCTGGACACTTCTTAATATGGAAACAAATTTACCACACTTTATTGAAACACAAATGGAATATTTTTTTTCAATTACATTTACAGTGAGATCATTTATAACCAATTTCATGATATTAGTACTTTTATCTGGAAAAATTTTCTATGGAAAATAAACTTAATGCAACAATAACCCTAGGTTTCTGATTAAAATGAGAATTATTTATTTATATGGGCATAGTTAAAGTGACTACACATAAAATCATTTTGGGGCTGTAGCTACTGTGTCAGAGTTTTCTATGCTGTCCATTCATACCTAATTCTTTTATTTTGATTTTTGAACTTTAGGTTTGCATTTGTAACTGCCTGAATGTAGACCTATGTAGATAGTCCACATTTTACCCAAAGCTCTCAGCATATCCATCTCGGTAAATAACAGCTCTTCTTTCAGTGGACTAAGCCCAAATCTTCAGATCAATTGCTCTTTCTCCTCATTCCTTTCTCCTACCTTGTCAGCCCTGTGATATTATGCACCCAAAAAATACTTTCTAATTTCACTTCTACTACATTGACCCAGGTGTCCTGGTGACTCCTCTTTACTTCAAAAACCTAGTTATAGTTTATTCACACAGAAGACTGACTGTTTTAGGACTTAGGTTGGACATTGTGACCCTCACATTTTAAACTTTCACTCCTCCCTCTTTATACTAATCTTGGTAATGGTAGCTGTAAGGTGAAGACGTCTCAAGTTTTGCACGTCACACATTACAAGTTCAGCGTTTGCTCATGTGCTGTCCTGATCGATGGCCTGATGTCTTCCAAAGGGTTTTCCAGGGGCCCTGACACCTCCCAATTTGAGATTTTTTTTTTTTTATTTCATCATGTGGCTTCTAAATTTTAACAAACAGAACTCAAATCACACATAGGGTCTAATCTCAGCATTAAAAAAAAAAAAAAAAAAAAAACACTCTAGAGAAGTATCTCCGGTGTAAGATGCTGTTCAAGTATGTGGTATGTGTGCTACTGTGATCCACCTAGTGGCTACGCTAATACTCTTACAAAATTACCTTTGTTTTTTCTATGATGCCTATGGCTAACATGAACTCATTTCCTAAGAGTGCAAACATGCTTACAGTGGTTTGAATGAAAATGGTCCCCAAAGGCCTGCAGAATTGGTAATCTTAGATGTGGCCTTTCTGGAGTAGGCTAGGCCTCGCTGGAGGAAGTGTGTCACTAGGGGGGCGGACTTTGAGGTCTCCGAGTATCTCAGTTCTCCTCCTGTTGCTTGTGGATCCAGATGTCTACCTCCCAGCTACCTCTCCAGCACTATGTCTGTCTGCCTTGAAGACCCTGGACTAAAGCTCTGAATTGTAAGCGAGCCCCGATGAAATGTTTTCCTTTAGAAGGGCTGCCTGGGTCATGGTGTTTCCTAATAGAAACCCTAACTAAAACAAAGCTGTTAAGATGGTTAGGCTTTGAGAAGGGGTCTCCAGCCTAAGGATTAGATGGGTCCTAAAGACTAAACCGGATGGCAGAAGAGACAACAGAGCCTTTTCCTGAAAATTCACTTATCTCACTTGGAAACGTGGTGCGCCAAGGGAAAGTGAAGATTTTCTGTCTTGGAATCCACTTCTGTATCCCACTGTTAAACCTAGTAGAAAAATGTCTTGACTCTGAGCTGTTTCTCCCGATCACTGTTTACTTTGTAAACAATGAGGATGAAGCCTTTGATCAGGATGGTGCAGATATTGGACCTGAAGCTCGCCTAAGCCAGTTACTGCGGATCCGTTCTTCCTTTTTCTTCATTGCTGTAGATCCTTCGGGCCTATCCTCTGCACAGGTTTTGCCTGTACTCCCATCTTGGTTGGTTTTTGACTTAGCACAGAAAATTTATTAAAAAAGCTCAAGTACATCTTTCTTTTCTTTTTCTTCCTTGGATTTTGCTTGTGGTGCCCATTGAGTTTACTCTAAAATTCACCTTCCAATTTGAGATGACATGGCTGGAGCCTTGTTTCAGAGATTGCGACCTTAACCCAATACCAACACCAACCAGAGTTATGTCCTACATTCCAGAGCGTTTGCCGAAGTGGCCTGACAGGCCTTCCACTGAGTTATAGCAGTAGCCTTTCTGTTGTCCCTGTAGATTAAGAATGCTAGTAGTTACTTAGTGACAGTAGTCACTAGGTCTTTTTTCCTCCCTTTTGTAGGGATAAGTTTATAGTGTAATTGAATTTTTGATTTCTGTATCTGCCATATCTGGTTACAGGCTATGAGAATCTCCTGTCTTCATGTACAAACTTTGCTCCACAATGGTTCCCTGATATGTCAATAAAGCAGTTTACAGCCAGTTATTGAACAGGGGAGAGAATAGGGCTGGACTTCCTACCAGCCAGGGGAGGAGGTGTTAGAGGATAGGAAGTGGGGGATTCAGCCAGGTGATTCAACCATGGGAGAGGTCTAGGGAAGGTGAAGAGAGAAGAGCTGCAGCAGGAAAGCTACAAAATGTATCCTGGGATGCTTGCTAGGGGAAAAGGAAATTAGCATAGTTAAGAATAGAGTTAAAAATAGGGTTAAGAATAGAGTAATAACTGCTCAGTTCTTGTGCTGTGAAGCTTATTATAAACAAATATGAGTCTCAATTATTTATATGATAGCCAGGTTAAGGTTGAAACTAAAAGAAACAAACACAGTTATGTAAAAATAACTGCAACCCCTTTTTTATTTTTTATTCCTTTCATTATCTCTGTAAATAATTTTTGTAGTCAGCCTCCTCTACATTAAATGCCTAAGATAATTTAATTTAGCTAGTATCCACATATATGCACAGACACAAAAACCTTTACTATAAGTTTCATAAAACAATTATACACTGAGTTGAAGAATGTTCTTGATTAATTTGCCAACTTAAACATATTAACTACAAGAAGGGGTTAATATGGTCTACTACAAAAACTAAGCCACAAGTGTATGTCTAAATTGATATATAACAATGATAACAATTGTCTTTTGTAGGAAAGGAATTGCTGATAAGACAAAATACCCACTAAGAGGGGGGGTTGCTTCTTTGATGTTAATATCGAGTGACTCAATTAAGAGACGGCTATTGCCATTTTGCATTTTACTTATACTCAAGTTACATGGATTTTTATCTTGTCATGTGTAGCAGTTGTAATTTCATAAGTGAATAAAAGGTAAAATGAACACTAGGCTGTACATAATCACTTTTGTTAAATGTGTACATCTGTATGTATTTTTATCTATAATGAGAACTGTCTGTATTTCAAACAATCCAGCTATAAGATTTTCTTTGAAATAAAATTGGTTCAGTGTTACCAGTACAAAAGGAAAGATTTGAACATGGCATCATTGTCCCTGTGAATTTCCTAGTGGAAATCCCAGGTGATATTTAGAACAGTGACCCAAAACCAGCATTTCTTTTCCTGAAGTTGCTTTTGTCAGGAATTCTGTCATCGTTACACACAACAGTCTTTCCAATGTGTTGTAGTAAACATTTCTACTTTTTTTTTTCCATTTCCTGGCAATGCAATCAATGGGGTGCCCTCTTGTCCTCCAATGGGTACCATGACTGTAACTCATTTTCTAAGCCACAGGTGAGGTGTCATGACAAGCCCTGAACATTTTCTCAGGGAGCCCCTTTAATAAGATCAAGGTGGAGACGGTGATGATGTAAGTTTCCACTGAACAGTTAAATTATGCAATAAACCAAATGGCTCTGAACTTGTTTGCAGAAAGTTCAAAAGGTCACATGACTGAGAGTAGAAATAAAGCGGTCTAAGAGCTAGGCTCTCCTGCTTAGGGACATCAACTAATTATTGCACAGACACCATCACCTCAAAGACAAGATTCTGTGAGGACAACAAATTCAAAGACATCGTGCATCTTAGAAAAAAAAAAAAAAAAAAAAACCATAATTTTGCTCATATATCCAATCTGACTTTTGCACTCCTACCACTTTAACAGAGTGAACTTTTACCTGTGTTATAAAACTGGTTTGTTTGTTCTTTTCCCCTTTCATTTTCCAAGGCACAGTTGCATGTGCTTTATTTGTTGTTTTTTTTGTTTGTTTGTTTGTTTTTTAATTTTGTTGTTGTTGTTGACAAGTTACTTACCCTATAGGCAAATTGTGTTGTTTGCCTGTTTCTTGAGGTCTTCGTTCTCCTCCCTACTTTTCGCTTCCTGGGAAATCACCCACTGAACTCTGAACTTTATCTTGTTACTCCTGTTTTGTGACTCGGAGCACAAACTTTGCTTGTTGGCTGAGGTCTTTGTGCAGCTTTCCTCCTAGCTCTTTTCTAACAAGGCTCGCTCTGTGCTCCACAGTTTCTTTTTTGTTCAGTCTTGGGCTTCTATCACAGAATCACAAATATCTACAGCTGGGAATCAGACAGGCACAGAAATGAAGAGCCTAGGATCCCAAGACAATGTTTCAGTTTCCCAGGGTATTCGAATGATGTTTTACATGATGAAGCCCAGTGAAACTGCCTTCCAAACTGTTGAAGAGGTGCCTGATTATGTTAAAAAGGTGAGACTAGCTTGAAAGAGGCTCTCTTGCTCTTCTATCACACTGTAAACTCAACATATCCCTAGGATTTGTTCAATTATCTACAGCAAATTGTTACAGACTCATAAAAATCTAATTTCTTATTTTTTAACTTTAGTAAAGGTATATTTTTATTTTTTTCCTCAATATATATTTTAATATATACTTTCAATTAAATTATACATATTATAATTATGTTTACATGGTCACGTATATAGAGCATAGTGGATTTTTACATGTGCACATAGGAAGTGGTTTGGAATACATAATCTATGCCTTTCTCTTAACAATTAATGTTGCATTTTTCATTTAATTATTTCAATTTTTAAAAATTCTTTATTAATTACACTTTATTCACTTGTATCCTCCCGTGTAGTTCCCTCCCTCCTCCCGTCCCAGAACAAATCCCTCCCTTCCTCCACCCTCTGCATGCATGCCCCTCCCCAAGTCCACTGATAGGGGAGGACTTCTTTTCCTTCCTTCTGATCCTAGTCAATTAGGTCTCCTCAGGATTGGCTGGCTGCATTGTCTTCTTCTGTGGCCTGGTAAGGCTGCTCCCACCTCGGAGGCGAGGTGATCATAGGTTACCTCTGTTCAGGGTTTCCAGGCCATCTCCATGAGTGGTCCTTGGCTGGAGTATCAGTTTCAGAAAAGACCCCTATGCTCAGACTTTTTGTGTCTGTTGCTGTCCTTGTGGAACTCCTGTCCTCTCCTGGTCTTACTCTCTCCCACTTCTTAGTAAACTTTTTTAATTAATTTATTTTTATTAATTACAATTTATTCATTTTGTATCCCAGTTGTAGCCTTCTCCCTTGTCCCTTCCCAATCTTACCTTTCTTCTCTCTTCTCCTCCATGCCACTCCCCCAGTCCACTGAGAGGGGAGGCCCTCCTCCCTTTCCCTCTCCCCTTCCCTCTGATCCTAGCCTATCAGGTCTCATCTGGACTGGCTGCATTGTCTTCCTCTGTGGCCTAGTAAGGCTGCTCTCCTCTCAGGAAAGGAAGGTGATCAAAGAGCCAGCCAATGAGTTCATGTCAGAGACAGCCCCTGTTCCTCTTACTAGGGAACCTGCTAGCTGCCATAGGCTACCTCTACGCAGGGGTTCTGGGTTATCTCCATGCATGATCGTTGTTTGGAGTATCGGTCTCAGAAAAGACCCCTGTGCCCAGAGTTTTTGATTCTGTTGCAGGAGCTCCACAAGGAGAAAAATCTATTTTTTTTCTTACATTCATGATGCAAAAGTACATTATTCAAATGAATTTAATTTCTATAAAATATCTACATATTTGCCTGTACATCCTCTAGAATATGAAAAAAAAAAATCAAAGTTTCTGAACATGGTGGCTTTGCAAATTTAGCTACTCGGAAGCAGTATTAAATAGTTATTCTACATCCGTAACCTTTGTAACAATTTGTTTTAAAACGTTTAACTTGTCTACCACCTCCAGGGAGGCATTTCCTCTTTCATTTAGTAGAGCACTTCTGCAGAATAAAGGACACCGAGCTTGGCTCCGTAAAAGTCTAACTTCCGAAGTTTCACGCCTTTGAGGCCTTCTTTCACTTCTGTTGCTTGGCTATGATTGGAAATGGAAATATCCTGAATTAGAATGTGAGCAATGATTGTCCCCACCCTGTCAGTGTTGTTCCTACAACGCTGATGAGTCAGACCAGAAACAGGGAAAACATGACAGCACAGAGCAGGTTCTTGGCAGCTCTCAGTTCAGAAAACTTTAAGCTCATCATCTGTTTTCAAATGAGTGAAGTCCATGTTGCTTTTAAGATTTGATATTGCCATTTTTGGTTATCAAAAAAAAGTCACTCCTGTCTTTAAAACATTATTATTTAGATTACAACATCAAGTTTAATATAATATTCATTGAGCAATTATTGAATTCACATTATCATAAAAACACAAATCAAAGCTGAGTGAATAAAACTTTGATGGTGATACAATCAGAGACAATTACCTAATTTACTAAGTCTCAGATTTTGTTTCTACTGCTTTCACCTTATATAGAACATCTAATTTAAAAAATATATAATTGAAGATATTTTAAGGGGTTCTCTTAGAGTAACTCTAACTTACTCAGAGGCAAAAAATAGGCTCTTACGTGCTTAACTACTCTTAAATGTATTTTCTTGATCTGGAAGCATCTTCTTCCTAATTTTAATTGTTTTCTTGGCATAATAGTGGAAGCCGTACTTATGCTTTTATTTCATTTACAAGTTGCATGCTATGTTTTGAAAATATCTTTAGTGCATATCTAAAATGAGTAAATTTTCTTGCTTATTGGTTTGGAAATAACCCTGTAGCCGCAATGCGGAACATCTTCTGCTGGTGTACCTCTCCCAAACCTCAGGAGATTAATCAGAGCACGTGGAAGAGTTCATGTTGAACAGTGATAGCTCTTCTGTCCATTCTTCTTTATAGGCAACTCCGTTTTTCATCTCCCTGATTCTGCTCGAGCTAGTCATCAGCTGGATTGCCAGAGGGAAACCATCGGGTCGGTTGGATGATGTTCTCACATCCATGTCAGCTGGTGTCGTGTCTAGGCTTCCAAGGTGAGCCATGTGGTCTAAAACAGTGGATGAAGAAATCCTAGACTCCTAGTGTGGGTACTCAGCACATCTCTCCATAAATTCCTACAGAACTCAGGACCTGCCATTATTTGAACTTGTCTTACTATTTTTAGCACACTTTTATTTCTTTAGTAGAGAAAGCTCAATGTTGCTAACCTTAGCTACTGAGTTTCCCTAGTATGTACTCATACTTTTTACCCAAAGTAACTGCATCACCTGCCTTGATGTAGATCTTACTCTGAGTTTATAACCAGATCGGTGCTGGAAATTAGGTTTGTTCCAACCAAATGTCTACAGATATCTCCCTAGGTCTCAGTCTTTTCTCAATGTATTTTACACAATTATGTGAACAATTACCATTGGCAACCAAATTTTTGTATCATAGGGACCAGGTGGAGGGCATTCCCTACTTCCATATTTCCCTGGACTTGATGTAAAATTCTATTCTTGAAGCACACCAGGTTTAGTTTCTCTGTCTTTTTTGGTGACTCTATCCTTTTATCGTCTTCATCCTGTCATGACACTATTCTGAGGCACTTTGTTGGATTTAGAAAAACACCCATGTGGCTGCCTCTAGTTCCTTTTGCAGGTCTCTGCACAGGCATAACTTAACCAAAATTCATCTGTTTTCTATCCCTGACATGGGCACCTCTGCTCCGCACTCTGACTCATGTGCTCACTCTAGACTTACAGTAATCTCAGGGTTGAGGGTTCTTCTGTTTGTATCAGCAATCTTTATCTTGCATGGACCTTGAAATCAAGAGTTTTGCACATCTCAGACTTTTAACTCATACTCCTGGAATGATGTCTGGTACAAAACACGTGCTCTCAAATAATATTCTTCTTAGTGTCCTGTTAATGATAAAACTGGACAAACAAGAGGTTGAACAAACAGCAAATGAACTACATTACAAAGTGACTTGGGAGGTATAGGAGAAAATATTGACAGATAGACAGAAAGCTCATTCAGTGTCTGAGGATTAAACAAGGAAGTTGGAAGAAGAGGGGGATAGAAAGACCTAGAGGGGACAGGAGTTCCGCAAGGAAACCAAGAAAACCAAATAAATAAATAAATAAATACATAAATAAATACATAAATAAACAAACAAACAAACAAAATCTGTGCATAGGGATCCCTGCAGAGACCAATGCTCCAACCAAGGACCATGCATGGGGAGGACCTAGACCCCCTGCTCAGATATAGCCAACAGGCAGCTCAGTCTCCATGGGGGTTTATTAGTTAGGGGAGCAGGGACTGTCTGTGACATGGATTCAGAGGCAGGCTCTTTGATCAACTCCACCTGGGAGGTGCATCTTTTCCAGGCCACAGAAGAGGATGCAGCCAACCCTGATAAGACCTGATAGCTAGGGTCAGATAGAAGGGGAAGAGGACCTCCCCTATCAGTGGACTAGAAGAGGGGTATAGGGGCAGAAGAGGGAGGGTGGGACTGGGAGGAGACAAGGGAAGGGGCTACAACTGGGATACAATGTGAATAAATTGTAATAAATAGTAAATCAATAAAAAATAAAAAATAAAAAAAAAAACAAGGAAGCAGGGCGGAGAGAAAAGCCCCCCAGGGACCTTAGCTTTGAGCTGGGGAAGCTTATACTCATCACAGCCTCCCACCCCTGCTTCCTCTTACTGTTTGTGGAGCTTCACTTCTGACCAGAGCTCATCACTTTGGAATGTTTCTTGGAACCACACAGTGGGAAATTAAGGTGGACTAAAACAAAAAAATGTCATTGAACATGATATATATCTGAGAAAAGGTGCGATAATGTGATATAATTCCATTACATGTTTAGGTAGAAAGTAAGTCTTAAAAATACATGTCAGAGTGTTATTTTGAGTAAATTGGGTCGTTTAGTTTATAGTCATAAAATACTGAGCTGAGTAACCGCAGATGTGGCTGCGTACTACAGTCAGCATCGTTCTAAAATAATTTCTCTGCATACGTAAGATTGCCTAAAATTCAATTTACTGATGATTTTTCTGCAGTGTGGCTTCATATGTCAGAAATTAGCATGACCCCCTTCCATTTATATACTCTGAGGTATGTAGATTTAGATATATATTTCTTTTTAGAGTTATTATTAATTAATGTATTTGTTTATTTTACATCCCTCTCATAGCCTCTACCTCCTCTCCTCCTGGTGTTTCCTCTCTCCCTTCACTCCTTCCCTATTCCTCAGAAAAGGGCAGCCCCCCTTACCCACCTGTGCCAGTTCAAGTCCAATCAGGACTGAGCTTGTCCTCTCCTGCTGAAGACTGGCAAGGCAGCCCTGTGAGGGGGAGGGGAGGAGGTGAGTGATCAAAAAGCAGGCAACAAAGTCCATGTCAGAGTCAGCCCGGGCTTCTCTTACTAGGACACCCCCATGAATCTTGAGCTCACTCTATGCTACATCTGTGTAGAGGATCCAGGACCTTGGTTGCTGCTTCAGTCTCCCCACGCTCCTAGTTGGTTGGCTCTTTCTGTCTTCTTCTGGAGCTACTGTCACCTCCAGATCCTGCTGTTTTTCTCCCATTTTTCCACAAGACTCCCTGTACTTTGTCCAATGTTTGGCTGTGAGTCTTAGCATCTGTTTCTATCCATTGTTGGGTGGAGCTTCTCAGAGGGCAGCTATGCTATGCTCCTGTCTGCTAGCATAACAAAATATCATTAATAATGTCAGGCGTCTGCTCTCAGGTCGGGCCAGGCATTGACTGTACATTCCCTCAATCTCTGCTCTATCTTTATCCTTGCACCTTTTGTAGGCAGGGAACATTTTCACTAGAAGCTTTTGTGGGTGGGTTGGTGTTCCCGTCCCTCCACTAAGAGTCCTGTCTAGTTAAACGGTGTCTCTTCATTCTTCATGACCCTTGCTACTAGGAGTCTCAGCTAGAGTCACCCCATATTCTCCCAGGATACTACCTGTCTTAGGTCTCCAGCTTGTTATAGAGATCCCCCTGTCCACTGTTTCTCTCCTCTCTTCAGGCCCTCTGTCCTCTCACCCTGACCCGCCCCATGTCTGGTCTCCATCTTCATTTCTCTCTGTGCTCCCTCTTCTACCTGGTTCCCTCTCTTCAACCACTGCCATTGTCTATTCTACTTCTCAGTTGACGATAGTCCAGCTGGTTTCTGTAGCTCACTATGAGAATGTAATGTACTAAGAATTCTTGGAAATCAGTTCATTTTCAACTGTGAAAATCATGTAATATCAGGGAAGTACTCTATATGCAGGTATAATTATGGGTAATGTATTTTGCTGGCTTAGAAGGGAACATTTTCATACTTATTGTTTTGTTTTACAGAAATTTTGAGAGATATCATATTGAATTAATTCTTCATCTTTTTGCCGTTTTTCTTAAAAATTTCAAGTATGGTTTTGGTTATAAGTAAAGTTAGATTGTCCCCTTCTTACATTTAACTCCTGGAAACACACACTTTATACTAAGTACAGCATTTTTTCCCTCAGCAATATGACTTACAATGCTATGATTTTAGAACAGCAAAGCAATATTCTAATAGACCCTTTTACAAAATCATACATCAAAAGTAGAGACACAAATGCACATGTGCACACTTGATGTGGGAATTAAATAGATGTGGACATGAGCGTTGAGAAGGGGTTCCTGGGAGGCAAAAGCATGGAGGTAGGGAGGGAGAAAAAGAGGAAGGGAGGAAAGAGAGAGATTTAAAAAGAAGCATAGTTAAAATATCAACACAAGCCAGTCCTTCAGGAATAAAAGGTGAAGATCCTTTCCCTCACCCACTATTTTTTAGACTCCTTAAGCTAAAAAATGATCTTCTTTTCACCATGGTTCTCTTTGAAGGAAGATAAAATGCTATAAACTTGAATTTATACAGTATTTTTCTGCAGCTGTATTTTTCATTAGAATAGAAAATCGCTGTTCTTTTTTCATTATGGGTATTAAAATATCAAAATTATAAAATAATGGAAATATTTTAAAAGTTTCTCAGTTTCAATGTAGTGTATGTGAAACATCCTAACAAAGAAAACAACTTTGAAGTTACACTTAAATGTATTTTCTTTTATTTCACTGCTACTTTTAAATGAAAGTATGAACAGAAAAGGAAAGAAGATTCTCTAGATTCACTCAAGTTGGCCTCCTTACAGAAGATGGAAAAAAAAGAAAGAAGGAAGGAAAGAAAAATGAAAATAACTTGACATCAGCTTCCACTATTATTTTCATTTGATACTGTAGCATTCAAATGTATCCTTGTGCAAATCATAAGCAGCTGAAGGTTAGATTAACATGGTGTGGGTCCTTGACTCTCCAAGGAATGCAGTTCGTTTTCTCTACTAGCAATAAGGTCTTGCCACATCCTTAAAGTATTTAATTGCAGGAAAAACAATACTATACCATCAGTTAATCTGCTAGTGGAGAACTGTGCTCCAGATAATACTTTGAAATAGTTTCTAACAAAATAGAGAAAATAGGGAGCACCTCCTTCTAGTTCTGCATTCTTGCAATAGATATATTATCTAGGGACTGAAGAAAAACACTTTTATTTGACGACCCTGATATTATGATTGCATACAATTTGAAGTCTCTTTAAAAGTAGGAGCTTACTTGCTGTATCCGCAGGAAAGACATGTGCTACACCTTTAAAATCTTTATAGAAGGCACAATATTAACCACAGACAGAAGCGTGCCTTGTTTACAAGTCTGTTGGGCAGGCCTTCATCCACAGTAAAAGCCCATCTGTCTCACACCAGATTCAGGGCCATCCTGAACTTATTTGCTCTTTTGAAACACAGTAGGAAGCCTTCTAACCAGAATCCAGGACAGGAGTCATTAAGGGATGTTTCTACTGACCACACCAAATAAGATGTATCTTGTAGATAAATTGTTTTTCTGACAATTATATAATCTCACATTTAATCATAAAAATTAAACTTGAATCAAGTTCAAAACCTATTTTAAGAAGCATAATTTGTAGAATACTGCACTATTGACTCACATGTTAATGAGTGAAAAATCGTCACACCTCTCCCTTGCTAGCCTAAGTTGAACTCAGTTTCCAATCCTTCATAAGAAATCCAGGACCCTGATCTGTTACTTCCTGCCAGAGTTATTGTTTCCATAAACTGGGTCCTCCCCAGAGAAGCTTTATTCCTGATATTTATACCTATAGTATTTTTGTTTTTAAGGACTTCATTTATTCTGTTGAAAGAGCAGATTAAAAATCAAATTACAGTAGGTTCAAGGGATAATTTAAGTAGGTAAATTTTCAAATAAGTTGAGGACACTCACCTCCGAACACTTATGGGTGGTGGCCAGGTTTTACTATGCTTCAAATTTTGTAAAGTTCAACCATACTTACATAGAATTTTACTGGCTATGCCTTCCGTGGAATTTTCCATCCCTGACAAGAACAGTTTGGTTCAAAAAAATTTTTAAGGAGGAAATTAAACTTTTTTGAATTATTTTCAAGTCCTTAGAGCTGCAGAATAAAGAAAAAAAATTGTCACTGCTATGATATTACCTTTTTCAGTGAATAAAGCTCATGGGTTCCAAGGCAGGAGTCATACATTTTCAACATAGTAACATATTTTCTTGTAAAGAATGCAACAAATATATTTATGGCTTAATGACTGTTTAAAAGAAGTGTGGTAATTGTTTTATAAATGTAATACAATTTTACAGTAAGAAGCAGCAAAGAGGTTATGTCTGTTTATACGAAGTAGAAGTAGTGTAATTTTTCTTCTGATTGCTTAGATATTAAAAAGTCAGTGTTCCACTAGATGGAGCAAAAGTGGCAGGAGCTCTCCAGACATTCTGAGGTCAGTTAGGAGTGGCTTTAAAAATAAATATATAGTCAATTTCTCAGAAAAAAAAAAGTAAGTCTATCACTAAAATATATTTAAGGTACATATATGTATAAATATGTGTGTGTGTGTGTGAGAGAGAGAGAGAGAGAGAGAGTACTGTTATGCCACAGGTACCTGTAGACCATGGAGGACAACTTGTGTGAATTTTTTTTCACTCTTCACATCCTGACCCAAATTTTATCATGTACTGCTAACCCTAGAAAGCCAGTGTTTGAGCAGAGTTCATAAAAAATTTTGAGTTGTAAACAAAAGCCTTTGCTTAGACAGGTCACACTGTACAATAGGTACTAATATCTGTTGGTACTCAGATCATTTTTTTTTTTAGATCTCATGTCCAAATTCCATGTGAAAAAGGAAGAGTATTTATAAGTAAGACTCCATGTTTGCTACCATTCCACCTTCATGTGATCAATTGAGACCCAGATATCTATATTTTCAAGTTATATTTGTCTCTTCCCACTGGGTGGAGTTTAGAGAGCCCAAGGTAAAATTCCGGAATGCGGAGTCACACCCCTGGTCTGAGGATGGGGGTGGAAGAAGCGGAAACAGAAAGAGGAAGGAACCTTGGTTTATGGTTCTGGGTCTGTCGGGAATAGTTTTGCAGACATTGGTGCTACTTCCTGCCATCAAGGGCTTTCCAGAATCTGATAATCATTTCCCAGCTGTATAGCCTGGCAGATTGTTTCAGTTGTGGGCACTGAGCAGCTGTCCCTTCACAAGTAAAATGGAACAGGAGCATGTTCGTCTTGCCGGTAGAAGGCAGGGAATACAACTCCCATAGTTGCTGCTTGAAGACGTTTTGGTCTCTTGTTAAAGTGAGGAACAGGGAAAGGTCTGATACAGTGCATAAGGCATACTTCAGCTCAATCTGTGTCAGCACTAATAACTCATTCAACAGAGTGATAGGTTAGATGTCTGTTCAAAGCCTGGCACCTGCCTGTAGAGGAAATAAGTGACACTGATTTCAACCACTGGAATCTCAGTTCCACAAATCAGAGTTCCGCAGGGTCCCTCCTTGATTGAAGTCTTGGTACCTTAATCTTGTTTCACTTGTCCCTGGTAAAGAAGATAGGAAAGATGTAAGAAGGTGATGAACTAATGAGGCCCCCTCGAGTCAGGTGATTATGGCCTATGCTCAACACAATGTCCTTGTCCCTGTGCTGTCCCCGAGACTGAGAGAGTCCCGAGCTTGAACTCATCAAATGGCTGATACCTATGTGGATATGTCTAATTTGATATTATGTACCAAAGCTTACCTAGAAACCTTTTTTTTTTACAGTGAAAGCCATTATTTATATTGTGTACAAAGTAAACAACATTTATTCATTTTTTTAATCTTTAAAACTATTTAATGAATGTATTACCTTTAACTATGTAATTATCTTTAGCTGGATTGTGCTAGAAATGGGGGATGATAAATATATATATATATATATATATATATATTTATCAGCCTTCATGACAAATTTCTGTTGAAATGTCTTTGCTTTACTTTTTCTTTCTAATTGCTTTATGGCTGCAGTTAGCAACTTGGGGCACATTTGCTCACCAGAAAATATTTGGCAGTATCTGGAGATGTCTGGTTGTCATAGCTGATGAGGACACTGACTCGGCCGAATAGAAAGAGATGGCAGGGTGTTTTCTACAGTTTTGTTGGACCTGGGACATCTTTACTGACAAAGAGGCACCTGGCCCAAACATGGTAGCAGAATCTTAGTTAAAATTTCTCTATTAGAAGTTAGTAACTTGGACCATTAAACATAAAACAAAACAAAACAAACAAACAAACAAACAAACAAAAACAAATCAGACTTTGTTCACAACTTTAACTCAAAAGGAATTTTATACAGCAATTAGTGACAGTTTTTGAAATTCTATACCATGATTTAAGGTTTGTTCAGAACAACCTCCTACAAAAAGAATCATCCCGCCTAAGTCTTAAGAATGGCACTGTAGAGATGCCCTGATCTAAACATATCAGCCACTGTCCAAGATGGCCACCTCTAAAATAAAATTTGTCTTAAACCCTCTCTTGAAATATACCCTTGATAAAAGGTTAGAAGTCGGGTTATGTACAGAATTTTAAATTTAATATGTGAAGTCACAAATAAACAATATCATAATTAAAGAGTATATTTTAAATTCATGCTCTACAAATAACACTGTAACATTTTAATTTATAGAAACCCTCTTTCAGAAGAAATACTGTTAAAATGGGGAATTTTGATAATAAAATTATCCTTGATAGTAATTTAAGTTTTACCTCAATCCATAATATTTACTTTCAAAATTTTGAGCAACAGTTTTGTTACCTGTTTATAACTGTATCATATTATTAGGAATGATCAACTTTTTTCATATTTTAATAACAAATATAGACTAAAAAGTAGATATAATCAAAAATTTTAAAGTATTAAATAATTTTCTCAAATGTGATCTTTATCACAGATACTTTTTGGTTTTTGTTCTTTTGAGACAGGATTTCTCTGTGTAGTTTTGGCTGTCCTGGATTTGTTTTCTACACCAGACTGGTCTCAAACTCACAGTCATCCACCTGCTTCCGACTCCCTGAGTGCTGGGCTTAAAGGTGTGCGCCACCTCACGTGGCTGTTTATCACAGATAATTCAAAAGGAAATACACTGTGTAAAATGGAAATCAATATCTATGATTTTAAAATGTTTGAAACAAAAAGTAATAGACACTTGATAAAGTAGGTAGGAATACAGAGTTTAGTTTATAGGTTAAATTTTTTATTATATTTACATTCTATGTATATGTATTTGTGTGTGTTTGCATGCATATAATATAAATATCTGCATGGCGGCTACAGAGAAGAGGGTATCAGAGTCCCTAGAGCTGGGATACTATGGGAGGTTCTAAGTCACTTGGTATGAGCTCTGTGAACCGAATTTAAGTCCTCTGCAAGAACAGTAAGTGTTCTTAAACACTGAACCATCTCTTTAGCTCTGTTTCTTTTTTAAGCTTGTTTATTTTTAATAGGTTTATATGCTTCATTTCTGGTAAAGAGATTATTTCCTAATACTCTCAATGTCCTATGTTACATTTCTCATATGATATATCCAGGATGTGTACCTACACTGTAACATCACAGTAACAGTAAGGTGTGACAAGAAAGGAAGATACAGAGAGGAATGCAGAAAGAGCCACTTCAGGCTAAGACAGAATTTATGAGTAATAATATTTAAGGACAACACGTGTTGTCAGACTCCTTAGGAAGTGTTCCAGATAGAGTTTTCAGTCTTTCATTCCTCCACTATAAGCTGTCCTTGCTGTGTCTTTATTACAATTCAGAAATGGTAGTAGCAGGAATTCAGGTGCAGCTTAGTAAGATTTATTATATGTGATATGTTCTGTAAGAAGTGTTTTAGGAGACACAAAAAGAAAAGAGTCTCTTAAATTCCATGAAGCTGAGAGTTCAAATAACTGGGACCCATATGCCAATGAAACAAGAGAAAATGCCAGGGCCATCGTCCTGATGCTGTGGGTAGGAAGAAACACAGGGGGATAGCGACAGATGCCATTTTTATATATCAGTATATACATACAAAGCATCATCTAGGCTATTTGACTATGTTACAATCATCGCTGTGGGTTTTCTTTTCCAGTCTGTTCTTCAGGAGCCTTGAAGTGACTAGCTATATTTACATCTGGGAGAACTACAGGCTTTTCGAGTTGCCTTGGGATTCTCCGTGGACATGGTATTTAACCTTCTTAGGAGTTGACTTTGGCTACTACTGGTTCCATCGCATGGCCCATGGTAAGTTACAAGTGATGCATTTTTCTCAACAATGATGAAGTGCGGGTAGTACATAAGAGACACTTGGTAATATTTATTGAAAAAATAAATAAATCACTGAAATAATACATCTTGTAGCATGTAAATATTGCTAATGAAGATTTAGTTTGGAATTTCAGCTCAAGCAATCTGAAACCATTAAAAATAAAGTTATTGCAGATACATTGTTTTCATGATTACAATTGTATTGCCTTTAGAAAATGATAGCTCTAGCATTGCTTTTTAATGGGTTTCCATCCATTGTTAAACTGTAGGCAATTATACATAATATCGAACTTCATATCCCAATCATCACAGGTCATCCTGCAGGGCTCTGAAGCAGCATGAAATTCTCGGGAACATCTGCCATCATACTCAGCATGATTCAATTTCTTGGCAGGGCTTCCACATTACAAATGAAAATGCAATCAGCTCAGC
This sequence comes from Psammomys obesus, assembly GCF_907164565.1. Classification (NCBI taxonomy): domain Eukaryota; kingdom Metazoa; phylum Chordata; class Mammalia; order Rodentia; family Muridae; genus Psammomys; species Psammomys obesus. The sequence goes on along the minus strand of NW_026585644.1, from coordinate 7,104,057 downwards.
ACTGATCATACTGCACTTCAGTGTTGCCATAGTTGCACAGAATGTCTCATCTCCAAAAAGCCTTCTTCCTGTGCTGGTTCACTGAGTGTGTGATGGGAAAGTGTAGCTGTGTGTCGCACAGAAATGTATTGTTATGAACTATAAAGAATAAATGGAAAAAGTTGGAAGGGGTGGTGGGGTCTGTATCTCCTCAGGCGTGGGTAAACATTAAGGTTTGCGAAGGTGAGCAGAGCAAGTGGGTTCCGAGAAGAAGTAAGACATGGCAAAATTAGGCAGGAAAGTGCAGAAAGGTGCTAGAATTGAAGATCACAAGTGACATTCACCACTGAAAATTTCAGAGGCAGTTTAAGTAGAGGGGGCAGTAAAGGAAGAAAGGAAAAAAAAAGAAACTGGGGTAATTGCCAAAAGTAGGTGCGAAATGGAAAGACAAGACATGAGATCAGGGTGAATAACTGTTATGTGGAGCAGTAAAATGGACCAAACGTTCTTTCTAAGCAAAAATGATGGAAGTAGAAGGAACATGGCCCATATATACATATATGTGCAATAAAACTCAATCATTTAACCAAAGTATGAGTGTGTTAATTCTTTGGAATAATTTGGAGTAAATATGCAAGCTACAAATTATGTATATATATTTATACACACACACACACACACACATATATATATACATATATATATATATAGAGAGAGAGAGAGAGAAATAACCAATGTCTTTGAAACTAGTCACCTCCTCACATCATTTTTTTACTATAAGAGGATAACCCCAAATCAAGCATGATTAAGAATAAAAATATAGTAGACTTCGTATTTTAGGGCAAAGTACTAGTTTTTCTTATAGAATAAGCACCTTGGTGATTTCCTTCATTCTGTGTGACAAGCACTGCTGAAAAGACCAGCTAATTCAGTTTCAGAAATTTTCTAATACTGTACTAAATAGATGTTCTTGTTTGAGAAATCTGAAAAATTACTTTTATCTATGAAGCTGGAAAAACATCCCCAAATATTACCAAACTTCTTGTGAATGCCCTCAGTTAAGAGTGACAACATTAAATAAAATCAGTAGAATGTGGAATCAGTGCACTTGAAAGTATGCTTCATGTTAGAACAACAACAACAACAACAACAAAAGCTGAACTGAATGGAGTGAAAGGAGCAGGCATTAAATAAATTGAAAGCCTTCTGGAAAAACATTCATACCCTCAGGCTACAGAACCTGATCAGAAGTTCAAAGACTTGTGGTCTGTAATGGAAAGCTAGTAGGAAAAAATAAATTATGTAGTTAAATATGCCAGCCTTCAGCGTGATAGCTGAAAATTTATACTCAAAACTAATCAAAAAATACTAAAATAGTTTTTAGGGATCTAGAGATATACATCAATTAAAAAAATCTTACAATATAAAAACTTGTAGTTCCAAACAGAATAACTATTCACACTAATTTAACTGAAAAAAAGTTTCAACAATTTCAAAATTCAAATGTCATCTTATTACACAGAAAGAAAAAGAAAAAAAAAGCTTACTGTGTAGTTTCCCTTCACTATTTTCAGCAAAATTATATGATGATATATTTCATGTGCATTAATATGTTAGATATGAGGAAACAAAACTTATATAAATAAAACTTTGTTGTTATGTTGTTAGTAAGTGAAATTGTTCCTGGTTCTTTACTTTGTATGGCTGCCGCTTGCTTGTCTCACACTTGGACAGCATTTTCTTCTGAGGACAGTGCTCTTTCAGGCAAAAAGCCTTTATTCTCAGAACCCTCTGTGTCAGAAAACATACTTGGAAGCTTTACAGTTCTTTACATTTTCTTTCCCTATATTTTCTTTCTCTACACAAACATTGCTAATTGTTGTCATCTGCAATAAATGAATATTGCCTAATCACCTCCATAGATTTCTTTGATGACTTTTCAGAAAGAAATTCAAAATGTTAAAATCGGGTAATCCTTAAGTTAAAAGTAGCTGTTGGCATGTCTCTACCCCGTGTTTATGCTCTGTGTATTCTCTTGACTTTATCTCTGGTGTAAACAAACAGGGAAAGAGTTTTCACTGGAGTGCCGGCTAGAGCCCCATAATCCCAGTGATACAGTCTAGGAGTTTTCATTGCATTTTTTTAATTTTATCCCTGCCAGGTAAAGAATTAAAAGACAGGAACATTCTTGATTACTTTAGGTTGAAGTGGTGAAATCTGAAGCACTACACACCACAGCAGAAAGAACCATCAGATGGAGGTGTTTATGAGGGTGAGGAAACGGAGGCATGCAGAAGGCACACAGAGAAAGAGCCTGTGGAAAGCAGAGTGGGCACCAGGCAGTCCAAAAACAATTTTAACTTTACCTTTCCATTCTACATATTTTTTTTCTCTCATTTTCAACATGCATGACAGCAGTAAGCAGTAACCATGACACAGCCTGACTGCCTTTCTGTCTTGAGATTGCCTCTGCTTCAAGAATCAGTTCATTACTCGCGATTTCAGCCTCCATCAATTCTCAGAACAGAAGAAGAGGGAAGCCCTGGAGTGCCAAAGTATAACTGAGGCGATCTCTACCTCAGTTCCTGAAAGGCCTGATCTGTTCTGAAACCTCATTCTCTGAGCATCCCACTTGTGTCTGGTCCTCCCATTCATGCTGCAATGGCACGCGAAGCCCTGCCTACAGAATTAGAACAGGGATTTTCCAACTCAGTGTCCCACTCTTTTCCACACTGCCCCCTCAACCGGCCGATCACAACAGCAGTCCCACTCCTCCGTACCCGAGGCCTGAGTTCACCCCATCCTTGTTACTGTGACAAATTATTTGATAGAAACTTAAGGGAGAAAATATTTACCTTTTTCTCAAAACTCAGTAGAATATTCTGTTATATTGGATTAGTCCTGGAACAGAGAAATGGTTTACGTATCCTGTTACAGATGTCCCTGAAGCACCTATTCTTTCAGCTGTTAGTTTTTCCAGTAGTTATCAAAATCACTTATATCACTCTCATTTTAGTTCAACACAGAACACCTAAGATAGCTTCTTAATGCCACATGCCCTTGATTGTTCTATTATGGATTACAGGTGCCAGCAGTCAATTATAATAATGACAGAAAGTGTCAATATATGTAGTGAACTCTAGAACTAATTTTTGCCCCACACCAGACATACCAATTCTTGTAAGTTTTATTCTCTTTTACCTAGATTCACGTAAAATGATCACAAATTCCATCAAATTAACCAAGTGTGCTTCTGCTTCAGGTCCTTACTTTTTGCCTTTCCTCTGCGTGTCTCCATTTTTCCAGAATCCTCGGGCTCGCACTCTCAGAAAGGTTTAGTTCTGTGATCTGAGAGTATTCTGATCATTCTATAAATTTTCCTTTTTAATTAATTTATTTTTATTAATTAAAGTTATTCATTTTGTATCCCAGCTATAGCCCCCTCCCTAATCCCCTTCCAATCCTACCTTTCCTCGGTCTACTCCTCCCATGCTCCTTCCCCAGTCCCCTGATAGGGGAGGTTCTCCTCTCCTTCCATCTGACCCTAGTCTATCAGATCTCATCAGGACTGGCTATATTGTCTTTCTCTGTGGCCTGGTAAGGCTGTTCCCCCTTCACGGGGAGTTGATCAAAGAGCCAGCCACTGAGTTCATGTCAGAGACAGCCCTGTTCCCATTACCAGGGAAGTTACTTGGAGACTGAGCTACCATGGCCTACATCTGTTCAGGGGTTCTAGGTTACCTCCATGAATGGTCTTTGGTTGGACTATCAGTATCAGAAAAGACCATTGGGCTCAGAATTTTTGGTTCTGTTGCTCTCCTTGTGGAGCTTCTGTCCCTCCAAGTCTTTCTATCTCTCCCTTCTTTCATAAGATTCCTTGCACTCTGCTCAAAGTTTGGCTATGAGTCTCAGCATCTGCTTTTATTCCCTGTTGGGTAGAGTCTTTCAGAGTTCCTCTGTGGTAGGCTCCTGTCCTGTTCCCTTTTTTCTCTTTCTTCAGAAGTCCATCCCTGTCTTTCTGAATGAGGATTGATCATCTTACCCAGGGTCCTCCTTGCTTAGCTTCTTTAGGTGTACAGATTTTAATATGTTGGTCCTATATTATATTTCTAACATCCACTTATAAATGAGTATATACCATTTGTGTCTTTGTGTCTTTCTGCTTCAGATTGGAATGTAAACTTGTACAACCACTTTGGAAATCAATCTGGAGCATTCTCAGACAATTAGGAGTAGTGCTACCTCAAGATCCAGCTTTACCTCTCCTAGGCATATATCCAAAATATGCTCACATATACAACAGGGACATTTCTCAACCATATTCGTAGCAGGTTTATTCATAATAGCCAGAATTTGTAAACAACCCAGATGTCCCTCAATGGAGGAACAGATGCAGAAAATGTGGCACATTTACACAATGGAATACTATTCAGCAATTAAAAACAAGGGAATCATGAAATTTGCAGGCAAATGGTGGGAACAAGAAAAGATCATTCTATACCTTTTCAAGACCTCACAAACCTCACTTTTAAGAGATGTGAGACCTTCCAGACTGGGTCAGAGCACATTCTTATGGTTGTAGTTTTTATTTAGAGGGAGTTGAGAAAATTTGATGTGTGGCAGAGGATCTGAAAGTTATGACATCAATTTGCCATGAGTATAATAAAATTTATGTTATCATTGTCACACACATAGTTACATGACCCTATGTCTCTTGTGCCTACATACTACAGTTACGTTTCTTTCTTATTTTAGTTTATATTATTTAACTCAATATATGCACAGCGCTCTCACCATAGACACATGGACAGGAGAAACTGTTAACAGAATGTGCTTTGGGTTTGTACCTACCTGATAGGACAGTGCCAGTCTCCTTCTAGCTGAATAGTTGTGAGCTGTGATTGATACAATTACATGTTTTTCTTTATGAATTATCTCCTTTAAAGTGAAATTACATAACTTAAAAATTTTATTAGCCCAAACTCAGTCATACTCTTTTTTTATTACAATGCTTTATGATTAGAAATCAGATATTTAAAACTATCTGAAAGATCTGAAGATTAAGTCCACAGGGAGTTGTATATTTGACTTGCCTTCTAAGTTTATTGTGCATCCTTTTCAAGCTAACTATTGATTTGTTACAAATGCATTTCTAATTTGGAGATTAATATTCTTTTCTGGAACCAAGAAAATTACTTGAAAAAAAGATTTAAAAAGATTCTTTCTTCTCTTACAGTGATGGATGATTTAATTTTTGTCTTTTAGCCTCATACATAGTAGCATTCCTTCCAAATATAATGTTGTGTGGTAGGCATTTTTATATAAATTGCATACAGATTTTTTGTTTCCTCATATTCTACCATACTGATGAAAGAACTTTTTTTCAATGGCTGCTCTTAGCTTTGAGGCGTTTTGACATATTGCAGAAGATACACACTCCATTACATGCTTACACAGCTTGTGAAACTTACAAGAAAGAGCAGCTCTGACAGAAGCATGTATGATACACACGTGGCAGTTCAATCAACAGGGACCTGATGCTATGAGTACTGCAGTTCGCTGGTGGGTACCTTTTTTCCCCCTTAGATCTATAGAGAAAGCGTTGGGAAAAGAGCCCTAGGCAGACTTTGGTGGTCTGCTTGGTAGTTACGCTGCCTAGGAACTGACTCTGAGAAAGAGAATCTCACGGGCACTGGGCACTACACAGCCAAGCGAGTAGAAAGGAGACAACAAAGGAGACAACAGAGGTCTTTGAGGCAAGGTGTTTGTGTGGAGGCAGTGATGGCTCAGACGTATTATTGGCAAAGAGTTCAAATTTTAATTTTATTTTAAATAAGGTAGTTTGGGCTAGCATGTAATTCCCACAAATCAGAAATTGCTAGGTAAGCAAATTGACCTAACATTTCTGTTTGCTTTTTCTACTAAATAAGTGTAAGAAAGAGGATAAATGCAATTTGGTGAAGAAAAGACACCCATGAGTAGCCAATGAGAATGGAGATAAATAAAGGTAGTCTTGACATAAATAAAGGCATTTCCGTAGCAGAATAAAGAGTGCACATATTTTTTAGATATTAAGCATCTCACATATTTTTAATGTCTCTGTGATATTTCATTATTTATAAAACCTAAAAAAAAAGAAGAAGAAGAAATCTCACCATCAGAAGTCTAGAGGACATTTTTATGATCGGCTCCTCAGTGCTTGTCAGTAATGGGTAAGCACTAAAGACAACAATTTGAAAATGTCACATGTCATTTATTTTCAAGTTTTTTCATAATAAAGTTAAATAAACAAACAAATAAATAAATAAATAAATTTAGAAAATGAATGTGAACTGTAAAGGAAAATGATTATAGGTAACTAGATGTTTTTGTCACTTTTAAATCTTTTTTTAAAATTTTTTATTAATTACACTTTATTCATTTTGTATCCCCCCATAAGCCCCTCCCTCCTCCCCTGCCGATCCCACCTTCCCTCCCCTTTCTGCATGCATGCCACTCCCCAAGTCCACTGATAGGGGAGGTTCTCCTCTTCTTTCTGATCTTAGTCTATCAGTTCTCATCAAAAGTGGCTGCATTGTCCTCTACTGTGGCCTGGTAAGGCTGCTCCCCCCTCAGGGGGGAGTGATCAACGAGCAGGCCAATCAGATTATGTCAGAGGCAGTCCCTCTTCCCATTACTATGTAACGCACTTGGGCACTGAACTGCCATGGGCTACATCTGTGCAGGAGTTCTAGGTTATCTCCACGAATAGTCCTTGGTTGGAGTATGAGTCTCTGGGAAGTTCCCTGTGTTCAAATTATCTTGTTCTGTTGCTCTGCTTGTGGAGTTCCCATCTCCTCCAGCTCTTACTATTTCCCACTTCTTACATAAAATTCCATTCACTCTGCCCATCAGTTGGCCATCAGGCTCAGCATCTGCTTTGACAGTCTATACTGCAGAGGCTTTCAGAGGCCCTCTGTGGGAGGTTTCAAGGTTGTTTCCTGTTTTCTTCTGGTTTTCAGAGGCCCTCTGTAGCAGGTTCCGAGGTTGTTTCCTATTTTCTTTTTCTTCTGATGTCCATCCTCTTTGCCTTTCAGGATGGGGATTGAACATTTTAGTTAGGGTCCTCTCTTTTGCTTAGTTTGTTTAGCTGTACAGATTTTAGTGGATTTATTCTATGTTGTATGTTTATATGAGTGAGTATATACCATGTGTGTCTTTTTGCTTCTGGGACAACTCACTCAAGATGATCCTTTCCAGGTCCCACCATTTACCTGCAATTTCATGATTTCCTTATTTTCCATTTCTGAGTAATACTCCATTGTATAGATGTACCACAGTTTCTGCATCCATTCTTCGTTTGAGGGGCATCTGGGTTGTTTCCAGCTTCTGGTTATTACAAATAAAGCTGCTACAAACATGGTTGAGCAAATGTCCTTTTTGTGTACTTGAGCCCCTTTTGGGTATATGCCTAGAAGTAGTATGGCTGGATCTTGAGGAAGTGCTATTCCTAGTTGTCTGAGAAAGCGCCAGATTGATTTCCAGAGTGGTTGTACAAGTTTGCATTCCCACCAGCAGTGGAGAAGGGTTCCCCTTTCTCCACAACCTCTCCAGCATGTGTTGTCTTAAAGGATGCCTGAGAGGCTGCAGTTCTTCACTGTAGTCAGGCTAAAATGAAGTATGTCTTAATATCTTAAGATCAGAGGAAATCCATCATCCATATTTTACATATTGAAAATGTGTTACTTTAACAAATATTGACAATTAACTAACTTTACTGAGCTCTTACTACATTTCTCTGAATCTTTCTTATACATTTTCATCTTTGATCCTAAAAAAAACAATGTCCTGATATCTACCAAAAAATTAATAAGATTAACAAACTGAAGCAGAGTTAAGGTATTTTCTGGCTTTTCAGAGCTGATGTACCAAAGTCTGGGGATAAAAATCTCTGGCTGCTGGGTCCAGAGAGAAAGAGCTCAGGCTGCTGACCACAGACCTGTGTGGCATGGCTTCCTCAGGCTCAATTAAAAAAAAAAAGTTAAAATCTTGACCATATGAAATTTAAAATCTATTTCAGCATCTCTAGTATACTTTAGATGGTGTTAATACGTATATTTAAATCCCCAGGTATCTCTTTTTGACTGTTGTCCCCACAGCCCTGTACTCAGACTGTGGTACTTGCTAACTGCCTGCTTTATGCACAGGCTACAGGATGTGATTGGTTATGAATCTTTTCAAATGTCAATCCCTGACTTAACCAGAGCCACTTAGATACAAGCTTCTACAGGTAGGCCCTGAAGTTGTTTTTGTTGTGTTTGTTTTGTTTACAATTATTTTTTACTTTATAGAATTTATACTGTTATAAACTATCGAGTCATTTTAATGTATAAACAAAACTAAGTAATACTGACTAATTATTGAAAATTCTTGACAGGTAGGAGGTGAACCATTTTAGCTCTTTGAGAGAATTCAGAATCATGTGAATATTTAAATTAATATTTAAAATAATAAATGGATAACATGCATTAAGACATGCTTCTTGGGGTTTTTGGCTAATATCAACTAGATGAATAACTAGATAGATGCTCAGTAGACAGGTGACAGAACATAGAAAGACAGGCAGTAGGGGGTAGATAAACCTTAGTTGATAGAGCTTTGTATAATTCAACAAACTTCAAAGGGTGATAAAATGTAACTAAACTACCAGGTCCTACAGAAGGATTTTCTTGTAATAAAAACTTTTGTCAATGAACAAAATCTTGTATCTAATATATCCTCTAGTGTCAGCTTATATTTCTTGCTACCTCAACTTATCCAACAACCTTTTATGAAAATTGAATTACATCCAATCACTGTTTAACAATAGGACTCTAGAAACTAGGACTTACTTTATTCTGTCCGTGTCTGGCACACGTGCCCCCGATACAGTCAGAGTCGGCTCCTGTGCAACTTGAATTATGGTGAACTGAGAGCCACAGTGTTTGCAGTTTGTAGTTGTAGTTGTTTTATTGATTTATTGTAGTTGTTTGTAGTTTGTAGTTGTTGTTGTATCGATTTTTAGCATGTTTGTGCGCATGCAGGAGTGCGCATGAGTGCATCCTGTACATGTGCTACAGTGTGTATGTCGGTGTCAAAGCACTGCATGAACTTGTCGGAATCTGTTCTTCTGCCTGTACTGAGGTGAGCTATCTTTGAAGTTACGTCTTCCGAGCGACTTGAAAATGTTAATATTATGAAATGTGACATCCTTATCTTTGAAGCTGCAGGTCTTCCTCTTTATCATTCAGTCCACCTACCTTCTGTATTCAAATTGCGTTTTTTTTTTTCTTTTCTGCTAAACAATGCTTGCTTTATAACTTCACAGAAGGTCTACGTCTTAGCCTTCCTGGGAAGGCTTCCCCTTCACCCTGTGAGAGCAGACTTTCCTATAGCCCACACCCTTCATCCTCCCAGTTTGCTTTCTCTGAGGCTAAGGAATGCAGACTGCTTATTTTTACATTTGATGATATCCTGTAGGGAAAGGTAAAAAAAGGAAAAGTATAAAATGTAGACAGAAAAAGGATGTAAGTTTTTTCCGTTCTCCTCTTTGAAATAGCTGACAGTTTCTGGATATACAGAAGGAAATGATGAGTTTGGCCACATGTCCAGATGTGTGCTTGACAGATGTGTAGGGATATGTTTTTAAAAAGACATGTCATACAGTACCTGTGTCGTTAGCCAGGAAGTTGTAAATAGTAAACACAGAACTCAGCCATAAAATGTTATCTGACTTAACAGGATTTTTCAAAGTAACAGTATTTTTTTTATCTCTTTTATTCCATTTAGCAATGAATTAAAAATCAGTGTATTATAAAAAATCACATCAAAGTTGATTGTAAATTGGATTAACATAAAATGGAAACTTACAAAATGAAAAGTCTTGCTGTAGAGTTTTTAATATATGAATTAATATTCCTGTACCATAATGTTTGATAAACTTTATTATCTATAACCAGCAATTTCTTTTATATTGTTGTCCTTATTTAAAATGCATAATCTTTATTAGTACAGTTTCAAAAGCCTGATTTGTCTTATTTCTAAAATATTTGTTAGTTGGCATAAAATGCATTTAATTTATGTACATTTATTTTCTATAATAAGATCTTTCATAATATATATCTAATATCTGATTTGATTTAATAAGCATAGAATCATAACATCTTTGTAGTGGAGACAGTAATATCTCATTGAATTTTAAAATATAGTATTGTTATTCAGTCTGGTTACCATACTGTATAATAATTGCTGAAGCTCTTCTCTTTGTGTAAGTAGAAATTTTATAAAATTTGATCGGTTTTCCTGAAACTGGCCTCAGCCTTAGTAATTACAGTTCTACTCTCTGTCTACAACTTAAGTTTCACACAGTACTAAGAATCTTTGTGGCATGTTTTCAGAAATTCTCAGTTTTGTCATACTAAAGTAACTCAACCTGGAAAAAAAAAACAATGGATATTTTCATTGTATAGAAGTTGTTTCTAACAATGCCATGTGTAGGAGTATATATGTTAATTATCTTAAGAATGAATAAGAATAAAATATTTAAATCCAAAATGAGACAAAAGCTGGACATTATACTACATTCTTCTTACCCTAAACAAGGAGGCTGAGATAGGAAGACCATGAATTCCAGGCCAGTTTGGTCTTTCTACTAAAACCCTATGTAAATAAACAAACAAAAATACACACACACACTCACATTTTTAATTGTCCATGAGAAAGTTGCTGAACACTACAAACAAATGTTCCAGCTTGAAACAGAGTCACTGTTCTGAAATTAGTCTCTGAGCAGCAGAATAGCCTCTTATTTCCTACTGTGCCTTGCATACTTTTTGGAAGCTAAAACATTGTCCATGGAACACATGGACAACAAAACATATCCTAGCCCCTGGGATTTTAACAGGCTCTGGGATTTGCAGTTGACATTTCTTTGGCTGAGCTCCAACTGCTTTAAGGATGAGAAAAAAAAAAGGTTTTTGTATTTTCTTAAAGTTCATGAAGTCCTGGAGAGAAAAATAACGTCCAAATAAAAAAATACAACTGGCTTCGTAACAGGAAGTTAATTCAGAGTGAATTTAGTAGGACGTCTTTAATAACGGGAGAGTTGTCAATGAAAATTCACTGGAGAGTTAGGTGAGGGTGAGACCTTATCCCTATACCTGGAGCTCCAGAACAATAAGCAGACAGAAAAATACTAGAAGAATAATATTCAAAGTCACACCAGTGACTTCTGCTTTTGTGAATGTACCTGTGAGAAGGACTACCTCTGCAGGGCTTAACTACTGTCAGTAATGGAGGCGGGAGAAGGCTCAAGGACATCATGAAGCTGCAGAGAACTGAGCCCACTCTGAATAAAGAATCCCTCGCCCTGTCCTCTCCCAGTCACACCGTAGGTGACGCTTGCTGCCCTCCCTTGTTACCTGTTAGTATTCAGATTTGTAATTTATTTTCAGGCCAAGTCTCACTCCGTAGCCTACTTTGGTCTGAAATTTGTACCAACCAAGCCCAGGGATTGCACGCCTATGCCACCATTTCACATCTCCTGCTCTTAACTGCACTGAAAGAAGAGAGGCAGGAGAAGAGGTGATTAATTTCTGGTATTGGCACCAGGATTCAGTCAATAATTGTAAAGCCAGAAGAAAGTGATGCAGTTTGGAAGAACCCTTTTGTTACTTATACAAAATACAGTATTATCACTAGCTTTATAAAAAAAATTCCCCTGACATTAAAATCGATAGTTCTTGCAATGAATATATAAATGCATGTCACATGCGCATGTATATCATTTTGTTAAACCTCTTAACTTCCTTTCTAAGCCTTTCAGATGACCCCATCTTATAGGGCTGGCCAGAAGAAAAGTTTGAAGGTTGATAGTCAAGGTTTTGAATCCATTATCTAAATTTAAGTAATTTTAACCAATTACTTAATTTCTCTGACTCTCAGTTTTATTTGCAAATTATCTACCCATCTTCAGGTATTATAAGATTAAATATAATGATCACATGTTTGGTGATAGTTATGAAATTATTAGTACTTTGGAAGAAGCAGGTTGATAATGACTGTTCCAAAACCCACAGAGAAATAGTCCTTATTACTTAAAATGCAGTATGAATCATACCATGGTTGACCTTAAGAACCTTCCTAACAGTGCAGAGAACAGCAAGCTAAGACAAAAAGAGCAGGGTAAGTAGTTTAAAGAGACATGAGTTGGTGAACTTGATCTAAGACATGTTTTGTTTAGGATCATAGATGTTTCAATAATTTTTCAACAGAAATGTCTCTGTCTTCCTCTCTCTCTCACTCTGCCAAGAACATGCACCCCTCTCCTTGCATTTAAACTGAAGAGTGTGTATCCATCCTTGGACCCAACAAATCAGTAACTGAAAATATTAGTGAAAATTTGATGATATTAAACTTATACATTTTTTTATTATTCTTACTATTTTCTTAAAATAGTATGACATGACAATTTGATAAATCACATTCATGTTGTACTGCAAGTAATCTAGTGACAATTAAGTATATGAGGAAGTTTCCAAATACTAGACCGTTACACATAAAGGTAGTTGAGCCTCAGACGATTTTAGCATTTACCTGAATCTGAAAAGTACCCCAGGAATCCCGAAAGACAACTGGGTACTGCGTATTACAATTCCTTTAACCATACACTCATTGACAGATCTGAGTTTCTTCATTGATTGGGAATCAGAGTGGACTTGGGACTGCCGATACTTCTTTAAGATACTGACTTCATTTTCTTTTCAGACATAGGAGGGAGGATAATGGGTCACACTGAACTTTTGTTTTCCTAATGGCACCTCGTTTTCTTCAAGCACCCTGGATAACATTTATATACTATCCTTCTGACAAGAGCCACTCGAATGTATGAAAGGTGATATTTCATTTTCTTTAGCTTTCATGTCCTTTATGGTTGGTGCACTGTGTCAGAGCAATTTTATCATTCGTGTGCATTTGGAACCATATTTGGTCATAGCTTTTCCCCAACTTATGATTAGATTTTATTTTAATAATTTTTGGTTTCATGTAAACCTTATGTATAGCACATTAGACATGCACAATGTATATTACTGTCTATGAACATCAAATAAGACATATGGTTTGCAAATGCTGTCTCTAATCTGAAGGCTGCCTTTTCATTTTGATAATAGTTTACTGTAGAGAAGGTTTTTAGCAAGATTCTCTTCCAGTAGCTCAGTTTTGCTGTTGTTACCTGACCTCAGAGCATCATGTCCAACAATGAGCATTGCTAGGACCAGGGCTAAGGGGCTTCAGCTGCCTTCCTCCATGGGTTTGCAGTGTCTGGTCTTCTGTTTTAAGTCCTTTATCTATTTCAAGGTAATTTTTGTGGCTGGAATAAGATAGTAGCCATTTTTTTCTTTTTCTTTTAAGTCTAGCTTTTTCTGCACTATATGAGTCTGCACTAATATGTATTATGTAGTGCATTATATGAGTCTGTCCATGCTCCATAGTTTATTATCGATGCCTGGGAAATGTCTGGGCATGACTGGGCATGTATTCATAGGCTTATTCTTTAGCTCTGCACTGTAGTCCAACAATCTGCATGTAATATTTTATTTCACACTTTACTAGCTTTATTGACTTTGTCCCTTAGCAGTAGTTATTTATTTCTTCTTTGGTAAGCTACTTAATCTTCTAGAGCCTTCTTTTCCATATCTAAAATTGAGCAACAATAATACTAGCTTCAAAAGAAGTAACTTGTAGCTGGGCGTGATGGCCTTTTATCCCAGCACTCGGGAAGGCAGAGGCAAGCAGATCTCTGTGAGTTCAAGGCCAGCTTGGTCTACAAAGGAAGTCCAGAACAGCCAAGGCTACACAGAGAAACCCCATCTAGAAAAACAACAACAACCAAAAAAAGTAACTTTTGCTAGGCATGTTTGTATTTTATCATTATAAATGGTAGGTAGACACAGAACTTTGAAGTTCATGAGTAAGCCAGCATGATATGACAATGTTTAGCATTTAACTAGATATTTTTTATGCTTATAATATCTTTAAAAGAAGCTAATAGCAGGGTTGGTGGTCCATGCCTTTAATCGAAGCACCTAGTCAAGCAGAAGCAGGCTATCCCTATGAATTTGAGGCTAGCCTGGTCTACAAAGTGAGTAGTGGACCACCAAGGCTACACAGATAAACCCTGTCTTGGAAAAACAAAACAAAATCCAAAACAAAACACCTACAACAACCAAACACACACACACACAAATAACAAAACAACAACAAAATAATAAAGATAAAGTTATTTAGAATATATTATTTTATTATATATTATTATTAAATTTTATTAACATTTTAGTATTTTAGGTACATTTTAGTATTTTAGTACTCACATAACAAAGGGAAAGGTGCTAAAATATTTTTTCTAAAAATTCAAATAATAATATTCGCACTAAGCCAACCCTAGAAATCATCAGGGACAAGACACACAGAGTGTGCTGCTCTGTGGCTGGGGGAGAATGTGGGTTCCAGGGCTCTGACTGTTGTTAATTCTGTCCTTGGCATGTGAAGTTCTCTGTTGTGAACTGAGCTGAGTTCAGCTTGTTAATAACATCCTATCTTTTTGTCCACTTACTTGGGTTCCTGTGTGTGTTTGTCACACACTTCCTTCTAGAACGAGGTAGGGAGATGAAAGAGGACATTTATTGCAAGAAGCAAATGCTCCCCCAAAATACATTACAATACATTCACTATTTATAAAAACAGAGAAACAAGCAACCCCCACTAGTCACTAATGTCGGAGGAAGGGAGCTCAGTGACCTACATTTGGGGATTGGATCTTTGACTCCTTGCAGCTGAATGCAAACTGAGCATTGACTCTTGCCAGGCAGAACAGGGGCCAGGAGTAGCTCCCTTAAGACTGACTTCTGCACAAGCTCACTTTAACTACTTAGCTCCTACAGAAATTTCAGTCTCACAAGATGATTGCTTTAAATAGTTAATATTCATTTACCATCACCTTCTTACATTAGTTTTTCAGAGGCAGAGTTTCTTTTCTGCTTTGTTTTAAGTTCATTTGTTATTTTTCTTTCTAGAAAATACCCATTTAATACTATTTTGATTTCATCAGTGGATAATTCTACTTCTCTGCATTTGTTTAACATTTTTTTCCTGTTGTTCCATTTAAAATATTTACTCACATCAGTTGTCAGGGTTTAGATATCAGCAATTACCCAAGCAACTATCATCCCCATACTGTGTTCCTGTTTTGTACATCCATGTCTGTGTAGGGAGTGGGAGGCCAAGCCCCACCTTTTGAAAATATGTTTCTTTGTTCTGAAAATAATTCACTCTAATGGCTATGGCCAAATGATTTGCCCAGCCAATGGATAACAAATTTTAATAGTTTCTCAATATCAGCTAGCTGTTTGGTGTCCAAATTTCTCCTTGTCCTATAAGTGCCATTTTCTGAATCATAGTTTTTAATAAGAGTGTAATAATGTTATTTTTATTGTAATTGTTATTATACCTTTAAATTATTTTTTATAATTACATTTCCTTGTACTTCTTTTAATTTATGGAATTATTTCTCTCCTGTCACACACTTAACTTTTTCATTTATACTTCTGGATTCTACCCTGTAGGATAGCTTTACATTCTCCTCTGCTCTCTGCCAGTCTTATGAATTCTTGTGGACTCTACATGCTTGCTAAGATTCCATTTTGATTTACGGGACCAAATTTCACAAATCCCTCCATTAATGGTGGCTTTTCTCCCCACAGGATATGCAGCCTTTGTATACACTTCCTCTTTGGGAAATTAATGCTGATGAGCAGGCCCTACTGAACACTCATGGCTATTCTCTTAGGGCTTTCAAAATCTTGATTTCCATTTGATTCCAGTGAGAACATCACTTCTGGAATCTTTTTGTATGGTTATAAAAGAATATGCTTAGAAGTCAGTTTTGCTGTCTGTAAAATTCCTGTTTCACATTTTCTTATGTAAATTAAATTCTCTCTCTTTCACTCTCTCCCTCTAGTTGTTGACCATGATGTTTAATAGACATAATTAATATATTTTATTTTTAATTTTATGTAGTTAATTACTCAATGTATACACCACAGTCATTCCCAGTTGTTCATTTGGTTGGGATAAGTTTTTGTTGACTTTAAGGGAAATGGTGAGCAGTGTGCAGGAATCGTTCCTGGTTGCAGGGCACTGGAGATCTCCCTTGTTGGTTTGATAGAGTATGAATGTTTGGGTAGTTGTATCTCCCCCTCCCTGAGACCTGCTGGCTACGTTTTCATTTTTCTCTCACTTTTATGCAAATTTCTGATTCTTATTCTCTGTAGCAATTTGTATGTTTATGACAATAATATAGTCTGCAGGTACATGGAAATAATTTTGCAGGAGAAATATAAGTGCCAAATAATTCTTTCGTAATTTTCCCTTCATTTTCATTTTTATTGCACAAATATGTAAAAGTAAATAAATATTATGATCAGAACAAAAACAGAAAAAAAAAAACAAGTTTATTACATATGCATGTGGCTATCAGGGAGTGCCTCTCTCTGAACATGAGATTGAGAAGCGAGTGCAGAGGATACTGCTGAGGATGAAAATGTCAACACCAAATTAGATGGCAGCAGATGAGGCCTTGCTGATGTATAGGGTCTGGATTTGTTTCATTCTTTTACTCAGAAACAGCAGCTAAGCTAAATATCTTAACCATTCTTCACTTCTGTTTTACCTTTGTGAAGAACAAGTCAATATGAAAAACAAGAATAAAAAGAAAAACAATTATCTGCTTCTGAAAAGGCAAATAATTTATATCATCTACATATAGTTCCTGGAACACAGGTCATACTCAGTGCCTTCAACATCATTCATTATTCCTTTGAATGTTCTGAAAATATTCAATATATTGAACTTAAAGTATGTTTCCCAATAAATGTTGTTAATTCATATTTGAATGCTAATATGAATCGAATAAATGATAGTTCAAATATAAATGTATAATATTTTTAGGAAGTTTTGATCTTTATAAGTTCAAAATTGTATTTTTCTGTCTCCTTCTAAGTTTGTCAATGTGCTAGTCTAGACTAGGGCAATTTGCCAAGTATGAAAGGAGATGTTCATTTTAAAATACTGAATTTTGGATCATGTTGAAGCTATTACATTTAAAAAGTAATCAAATGGCTCCTCTGATTGCAATTTTTGTTTTACTTTTTCACTTAAAAACAGAAATACAGTTTGTTTGGATTTCTTATTGCCTGTACTATTTCCAATTTAGAGAAGAAAAAAATATTTCCAAACATTGTGAGGAGATTGGAATTCTTCAAATTGCTTCAGAGTTAGAACTAGATGAAAATATAATATCATCTCATGGTTATGAAAGTATTCACATTTATGATATACTTGTCAGTTCTCTCTTTTTTTTTTCAAAAATAAAACAAACATTCTTAAAATTCTCCAGCAGAATCTGATTCCTAAGGCCTGTTTTTTTGTTTTTTGTTTTTTGTTTTTTATTCGTCTTAATAGCACATAAACTAACCGGAAGGAAGGGTGAGGAAGGCCTATGTAGGGTTAGCATTCTTGACGCACTAATGTGACAAGGAGTAGGTTTAGCTGCAGACCTGGGCATACAGAGATGCTTGCACGTGCTACAGCAGTAATGGCTCGTTTCATTCAGGCAGGCACTCACCAGCTTTGCTTATGCTAAATGAATACCAGACCTGTACTGTATCTCACATTGTATCTTATAGCTATCTGGTGGTCAATCCTGAGTGTTGGGGTGAACAAGAAAACAATTAACTACTTCTAGTTGTCCCATTCTGAGCACTCACTTTTCCCTGTGGACATCATCGGGACCATATGAAAAAAAAAAGTATAGTCATGTAGTAACACACAATTTGATTTGAATTATGTATATTCACAGGTTCCCAAATGAAACTTAGGAAACTGGGTTATCTATATCTATATATAGTAATTATATAATTAGAAAGGCTTATAAAATTAAGAATTTCAAACGTGAAAGAATTCTAGAAAACCACTTTGAAGCTTAAGGCAGGATGATTACGAACAACACAAAATTTCTCATGTTCCTTCTAAAGTTGATGAGTATGCATTGAGCATTCCACATTTATTTAGATAATATTGGAAAATGATCACTTCATCAGTTCCATATTCAGGATGTTCTTCTGAGACTTTGGACAGGATGTTTCTCTTAACCTTTTCTCTCTTTTTTCCTTTCTTATTTTTTTTTCCATTTTACTAGAAAAGGAAAAGACTTCCTTGCCAGGTTTTTAAAAACCCTGTCTGAGTAATAAACTTGTATCCAAAAATGCAGTTGTTAGAAAGTGCTGTTATCTATTTAAAACTCGAGGAAACACTTAATTTTTAAGGCAACATTAACTGAGGTTGAATTATGAAATGACTCCTCCGGAAGTTTGTGTCAAAGGACTGTTATTGCCACATAAATCCACTGTGGTCAGTTGAGTGACAGCGGATAGGAAAAGCACTTAAAATAATTGGACACTCAGGGGTCCCTTTCCAAAGTCTGTTGTGACACGTAGCTATGTCACCCCCATTAAAACCAGTGGGGTTTTGGGGGCTGAGATTCATCTTTACAGATTAAAGCCTGCTTTCATAACATGTAGCGCTGTGGAGACTCTCTCAGCCAGCCAGGAGCAGCAAGTATCAAATGTTCTTCGGAGAGTAATGGCGCTCACTTTCCTTCTCTCATCTATCTTCACAAACATTCCAGTTATAAATTCCAATGCTTTCAACTGAAGACAGAAGGAGATGGCATGGCACTTACGTTAGAATTTATTTTACTGAAATGACGGTTTTTCTAGTGCTGGGTCAGAAAATCAGAGTTGCCCTCAGAAATGTGTCGCTTTTTAAGCTTCTAGTATAACTGCTGGTATTAAACAGATGCCTAAATTTTAACTTAAAGGACTGGAAAGCCTTAACATACATAAAAGAATTGACTCCCTTAGCCTCTTTGGGACAAATAAAGAAGGGTTTTCAAGTACAGATTTAATCTACGCAGTTGGAAAAATGGAAATCTGTATGATTTAATTTTCATAAAGGAAAAAGTAAGATTTGTACCAATATAATTTTTTTTAAATTGAAACAGGAAATGTGGTTCACTTCCTCTCCATTATTACAGAAATAAAAAACAAAACAAAACATTGCAGAGTCTTACTGTCAATGCATGTTTGAGTCATAGTATTCCAATAAAACATAGTCCCATTGTCTTTTTAAGTGGGTTTTATATAATATGTTCAAATATAACACATGGGATACATCATCATTATAAATATTTATTTATTATTGAAGACAAGACATGAATGAAGTAAAAAGCTGGGAGGAGTAGTAGGTTATGGTAATAAATGAACCTGGCTATGGCATGTTCTGTCAATCTGAGGACATGTAATTCTGAAGAAGGCATCGACAGTCATGGGCTCATGCATTGGCACTGACAGACTAACAAAGGAAATGTAAACCATTACTGTCTTTTCATGCCCTTAAATGTGAACCTTGTACCATTAGCATAGCCAGTAACCTAACACAGGATAAAGCTGCAGAACAATGCAAGCCTTTGGGTATTAAATCCAGTGCTATTATTCATTAAATTTAAGCAAAGGACATTTCTGTATCTCACAACATGTATTTGTCTGATCTGCCTTTCATATTTTCCACATAGTTAGCATCTATCTACATAAGGTATTGCTTTTCATTTTGGCTTTTCTTTCCTGCAGTTCATCTATTATTCCTTAAACACATTTGTTCTGGAATATACAAGGGCAACCTTTACAGGATGCGGGAGGAGAGGAGAGTGAGCTGTATCCAGAGGCAATGCAGGGCCAAATGTTAGCCAGACCCTCAAAATCCTCAGTGGCTCTCTAGGGAACTGACCTTGAGGATTGAGGACCACTGCTTGGATAATTTCAAGAAATTCATTGTTTATTATAAATTCTCTTTCTTTCTGAAGTGACAGAAGCAGTTCATATGATTATAAATTACTTCCTAGCCTTTTATCTTTGTGCTCTTCCAGGTTTTCAGAATGCAGGCATGTTCAAATGTGTGTGTGTGTGTGTGTGTGTGAGAGAGAGAGAGAGAGAGAGAGAGAGAGAGAGAGAGAAAGAGAGAGAGAGAGAAAGATAGAGACAGAAACAGAGATTGGAGTGGAGTGAAGACAATTGGAAGAAAGTGAAAGCACATTTAGAAATAAATACTATCAGTTGATGGGCTTCAGGCTGAAATAATGCAAAGGATTAGGTTATTTTAAAGAGAAAAGAAAATTGAGTAATCAGATGATAGAATGTCAACCATAGACCATTAAGGAATGACTTGGTTTGAATCTGTCATCTCATTGGTGGGAAAACGTATGTCCAGAGAGGATAAGTGGTTGAGTGTCTCAATGCAAAGGAAAAAAGCAAATGCATAGATTACAGACAAGAATTAAATTCCATCTACTTCTGAATTAACTTTTTAGCTTGTGCTCACATAAAAACTCATGTTTTGATGGAACTAATTTGTAATTGCAAAATGATATTTCAGTATTTTTCTTACATAGGTGTATTTTAACTATCTTGATAGAGAAATCTCAGTGAAATGTAAATGTTATATTCTCTTTCAGATTCTAAGAAAACTATGTCATTATAGATGCAACTTTAGATTTCCTGCCTGTCCTTTGTTGTGTAGCTTTCTAATTTATAGTTCAATTAAACCCACTTTCCTTTGAGAGCCAGGATTTGTGTCCAGGGAATGTACTGATTTTTTTTTTTTTTAAGAAAATTCTCTGTTGTTGATCTTCCTTTTTCTACAGTGCAATTCTCATGTTCTTGTTCTCCTGCACTCAGCTCATTCTTTCCTCTGGCAGATGGAAGAATAAACTACTTGTACATTAGTTTGATCTCACTTAAATCCAGTCCTTGCAGCAAGAGTCTCATTCATCATCCATCTCATTCTTCTTCTTCTATTCTTATGAGGGGTTTCAAGTGCAGAGAGAGGGGGAGAGAATATTACTAAAACCCCCGTTCACTACTCAGATTCAAATAACCAGAACTGTAACATCCCTAATGCAGCTATCTAAAAGATATATTTTCGTGCTTGTAATATCTTGAGGCAAATTCCAAGCTTCCTATTTCACTTATTATTAAGCTATAATGTCATTGTTCTAGTAGAATTTCATATTGCATATAAAAATTTTACAATAATTCTTTGATGCCATTTCATAAATACTTTGTGCTTTTGTTGACAGTAGAATCAAAACAATGCCAACACAATGTTTTTTTTTCTGTTATAAATTACATTTAAATCTAAATGACACTCTTTTTAAAAGTATTTAAATTTAGCTGGGCACAGTGTCGTGTGCCTGTAATTGAATACTCAGGGAGACAAAGGCAGGTAGATCTTTGTGAGTTTGAGGCGAGCCTGGTCTACATAGTTAGTCCAGGACAGCCAAGACTACACAGAGAAACCCTCTATCAAAAACAAGACTAAACAAAATAAAACAAAAAATTAAATTCTTTCAGCCATTTGCTTGTTAAAATTTTTTAATAGTTCAGTTGAAGACTCGCCCATGTTCACATTTGGTTGGCAGTTTTCTGTTATCATGCTATTTCATGAAAGACATAACTATATTGAGATAACTGAGCTCAAGGTGAATTCTTAGGAATAGTGTCTTAGTTGGGGTTTCTATTGAAATAACCAAAAGCAGCTTGGGGAAAGATGTATTGATTTTTGATTGCACTTTAGGGTTCCATCTACCACTGGGGGAATTTAATGCTGGAACTTAAAGCAGGCCAAAACCGGGAAGTAGCATCTGAAACAGAGGCCATGGGAGGATGATGCTTCCTGGCTTGCAGTAAAATTCAGCATTTGCCCCCTTGTGGATTAAGACAGACTCTAGAGTATTTTAATAGCATGAAAACCTAGTTTGTGACATCACAGGTTCAGCAGACTAGTGATCACATAGCTTACAGATTTTTAAATATAGGAGTAGAAGTATTTTGTCAAAGCTATGTTTAATCACACATGATACAAAGAAATGACATGAAGTGGTGAGTGAAAATCACTTTGCTTTGAAAACACTGCTAGTTAGAGTCTTTCCAATGCGCTCAGTAGACTCCTGTCAATGTTCAATGCGCATCCCATCTGTCTTTCAAAACGAGGATTGATAATCTTACCCCATGTCCGCTCTCTTGATTATCTTTTTTAGGTGTACAGATTTCATTATGTTTATTATATCTTATAGGTCTATATAAGTGAGTATATACCGTGTTTGTCTTTCTCCTTCTGGGATATTTCACTCAAGATGATCTTTTCTAGATCCCACCATTTGCCTGCAAATTTCATGATTTCCTCCTGACCAAACCTTTGGCAGAGTACAGGGAATCATAAGAAAGAAGGGGAGTTAGACTGATGAGGAAAGGATAGGAGCTCCACAAGGACCAAAGATATCTGGGCACAGGGGCTTTTCTGAGACTGACATGCAACCAAGGACCATGTATGAATGTAACCTAGAACCTCTGCTCAGATGTAGCCTGTGGTAGCTCAGTAACCAATTGGTTTCCCATAGTGAGGGGAACAAGGACTATTTCTAACAGGAACTCAATGGCTGGCTCTTTGGCCTCCCCACCCCCCAAGGGAGGAGCAGTCCTGTTAGGCCACAGAGGAGAGCTTTGCAGCCAGTCCTGAAGATACCTGATAAAACAGGATCAGATGAATGGGGAGGAGGTCCCCCCTATCAGTGGACTTGGCAAGGGGCACGGTGGAGGGAGGGAGGGACTGGGAGGGAATGAGGGATTGGGACACGGCTGGGGTACAGAGTTAATAAAATGTAACTGATAAGAAAAAAATAAAATACAAAAAAAAAAGAAAATCACTTTAAACCTCTGTTGTCATTGTTGTATTAACTTTTCCTTAGAAGAGTTAATATGCATACTTTTAACAGCTTTAGCCACATTGTTTTCGAACTTATCTCTACTCAGAAAGATAAATATATATTACAATGGAGTTTTAATCCATCATCCTAGGTGGTCATTTGATAATGATTCTGATTGAAGTGAAGTTTAGTGTTTTTTATCTTTAAGCATAGGAGTAGAATTATGTGGCTCCATATGCTGTGAAATTGTCTACTCTTTACACGTCTGACTTACTGAACTTCATACCGTTAAAGAATGAAATGAATATTTTATTCTCCAGACATTTTTCATATTTAAATTATAAGAATTTTCTTTTATTCTAGCTACAGCTAAAAAATGTTTAAAATTCATAAACACTGCTGAGAATATATACAATAGATGCCTTCAGAAAGTACATTTCTCACTGTTTCTCATTTATATTCTGAAACACAATGAAACAAGAACCAGACACCCTCTCTCTGTTTGTATCTTTGATTAAGTTAGACACTTGTGGTAAATGAAAATGTATTTTCTAAGCAAAGAAATAGGGAGCCAAATTGCTATTTGGGCTGGGGATTTTCTTGGGTAAAATAAAGCACATTGTTTTGATTTGGTCAGTGCGTCGGTGAGTTTAAGTCTGCAATTGACTGGAGAGATGCAGTAATTCCTTACACAAACATGATTTGTATCCCTTGTACCTCCTTTATTCTGTGCATACAAATGAAACTATTTTTTCTTCTTTAACAAACTCTAGAAACGTAAGCATGGAAAAGTCATTCTTTGCTTCATGTGTACAAATGAAGTAAACAGTACAAATAGACAGACTCCAAGAGTCATTCATCAGTTTTCAGATACAAACATTCCCACAAGCTATGTAATACATGAAATATCTGGCCCCTATCATACTTGTTTCTGAATGAAAATCTTTTGCAAGAAACACTAAGATATATGTCCTTTGAAAACTTGTTTTCATCAGTCACAGTCAATGTGTTACACATTTTGATGGCTTATCAATAGTGTTTAAGCCTTTATGCAGGTTAATCACCTATGGTTAATCAGTGTGATCAGTAGATGATCACCCAGCTTTTTATGTACATTCAGCTTAGAGACCAACTTTATAAGACGATGAAAAATCTGACCATTGGATCATTCTCTTACCACATAATGCCTTGGGTTTCAACTTCTTCATTCCAATGCAGGTCTACTCTGTAAGAAACTTGTAGAGATTGTAACAAGAATCTTCATCACTGTTAAATTTTTGTTTCTTTCCATTTTGATAATTAGCCTGTTTTCTTGCTTCTCCATCAAAATACTTGACAGGATCAAGTATGGAAGGATGGTTTAGGCTCCATGTTGAAGACACAACCCTAAGGAAAGTTATGGCAGAAAAACAAAGCAGAAATCCTCTGCTTCCCTGTCTACTTTTTAAATTTTATTATTTTATTATTGTTGTTACAAAAATTTATTCACTTTGTATCCTGGAGGTAGCTCCCTCCATCATCTCCTCCTCTCCCCACCCTTCCTCCCTCTTTTCCCTTTCTGTCCCTCCTCTAGTCCACTGATAGGGGAGGTCCTCCTCCTCTACTATTTGAGCCTAGTCTATCAGGTCTCATCAGGACTGTTTGGATCCTCTTTCTCTGTGGCCTGTTAAGATCACCTCACTGTGGGGAGGAGATCCAGAGCAGACAACCGAGTTCATGCCAGTGACTGCTCCTGCTCTCCTTACTAAAGGACTCCCAGGGAGACTGAGGACCCACAGTGGGGGTGCCTGCAGTGACTGATGAATCAAAGAAGGACCATTCATGGAGAGGATCTAGAACCTCTGCTCAGATGTAGCCTGTGGACAGCTCTGTCCACTTTTGCTTTGCATCTTTTAGACTTAGGATCCGTCATATGAGCTGTCATCAGTAATATTTAGGATGGGTCTTGCCTCTTCATTTAAATGTTTCTAGAGACAACCTCAGGTCTGTACTCATAGATGCATTTCTAGAATTATTGTAAATCCCAGGACACTGACAGATGAGTTTAACAAGTGACTGTGAAGTTAAGGAAATCATATGGGGTGTTTAAGCTCTTTTGCTAAGATTGCATTTGTTCTGTAGGAGATACAGGTAGAAAAACTTGAGAACACAGGTCAAGTGAGTTTTTAGGCATTATCATCTATGTGGCAAAATCTTTATTTTATTTTATTTTATTCTTTTTAGTTTTCATGCTTTGTCTGTGTTTCACTTACGTGTTCTGTCACTTCGGGTTTCTTTTGTATCATCTAACAGTGCTTTTTTTAATTTTTTTTTTATTTTATTTTTCTTTTTAGTTACATTTTGTTAACTCTGTGTCCCAGCTGTATCCCGCTCCCTCATTCCCTCCCCAACCTCACACTCCCTCCCTGGTCTCCTCCCTGCCCCTTTCCAAGTCCCCTGATAGGGGAGGACCTCCTCCCCTTTCATCTGACCCTGTTTTATCAGGTATCTTCAGGGCTGGCTGCAAAGTCCTCCTCTGTGGCCTAACAGACTGCTCCTCCCCTGGGGGGAGGGTGTCAAACAGCCTGCCCTTGAGATCCTGTTAGAAATAGTCCGTGTTCCCCTTACTTTGGAAAACTACTTGGTTACTGAGCTACCACAGGCCACATCCGAGCAGAAGTTCTAGGTTATATCCATAGATGGTCCTTGGTTGAGTGTCAGTCTCAGAAAAGACCCTGTGCCCAGATATCTAACAGTGCTTTTAAAACAACCTAGTAACTGTGTTCCCACTGGAGCTGGAGATTTACAGTGACTAAATGTGTGCCTGTGGTATTGTAGTGGTCCAAGGAATGGATAAGTAAACATGTCAGGAGGTATTTCTCAGAGGCTATCCTGTATGGGGTTTAAGGCCACATTTCAGTTATAAAGACAGTTTATTTATTGATTACATTTAAATGAAATGTTTCTTTAACATTTAAAATATATTTCTCGGCAACATTTGATATTAAAATCAATCACTGAATGAGGCTATCTTTATTACAGAAAAACAAGACATAATGAGATTAGGAGAGTCTAAGCAAGTGATTACAGTTGCAGGTCTTGGGAAGGAACAACCCAGGCTTTAAACTTGACTGTATCATAGAAAACTTTGAAGATACCTGACTTCTGGGCCTCATTTTCTCTCATCAGTGAGATTGCACTAATAAGGTTGGTGTCAGAGTAAAATGTGTAAAATTACTTCAAAAGCAAATTGCAGTTAAACAACTAAAAATCATCCCAATAAGTGAAAGACTAATGTAAGGACTCAAGGATTCTGACTTTGAGCCCATTCCTCTTTCAAGAACATCATAGAGGCTTCTCACTGGATGCTTTTCAAAGCTGAAAGCTGCAGAGAGTTGGTTGAGAATAAGCATATCACAGACATGGGTTTGGAGATCAGAAGATTAAGTCCATAGCTTTGGACAACCTGTTTCAGTGAAATGGCACAGATTTGAAGAGGTTTGAACATCTCCTCAGTCATTAGTAAAGTGAACAAGTGAGCTGCATAAGAGCTCTTGGGTAATATAGGTCAGCCTTTCTAACCTCATTCCATGCCTCAGCTGCTGCTGAGTAAATAGTATTGAGGAATAGATACAAATAAACACCTACCCATCCTAGATAGAGAATTGACAACAGACCAAAGGAAGGATGCACGAAAGGCAAGTTTGGTGACCCAAAGTCCTGGTTAGGGTTGTTTGCAGTATATGAGGGAAGGGTATTTGCTATTTTTTTTATTCTATCAAATAAAGTTATCAGAACTACAACGTGTAGCCACACAACACCTATATCCATTAACAGCATTGTGTTTTATCACCTATCTATGCTCTTTGTAGCCATTTATGTAAGAAGGATATTAGTACTTTAAACCACTTCCCTAGCTTCCATTCCCACAAGTCAACATGAAAAGACACTGAAGTCACCTAAACACATAGCTGGTTGCATACATGAAAATAACCTCACACTTATTGAATCCACACATATCTATCTATCTATCTATCTATCTATCTATCTATCTATCTATTTATTTATATTTTATGTGCACAGTATTCTTTCTGCATGCATGTATGTACACCAACTGTGTGCCTAGCAGCAGATATGGTTAGAAGAGTGTGTTGGATTCCTTTGAATTGGATTTTTTAAAAAGGTATAAGCTGCCGTGTAGGTGCTGGGACTTGAACTCCTGTCTTCTGGAAAAGAAGCCAGTACTCTTAACCACAGTGGCATCTCTCCAGCCACTGACTCCACACAGTTTATCATAGACTGTAGGCATCCCTGCCCTTTTCTCTAGAGGAAATAGTGGCATGTGTCATAGTGTTTTGTTATTGTTGAAGTGTAAATGTAGCTTCATTTGATCTAGTTTCCTTCTGGGCTGATGTAGCAATGTTAGTAGCTAGATTATCAGGAATATATACATTCTGTCTTGTCATTTGCTTCTTTTTCTCTATTGTTACAACTCACAATTATAATGCTGGTTGTTTAAAAGGGTTTTAAAGTTTTTCCATTAACAGCAGGACAGAAGGATGCTGTGTGCAGCTCCTTTCATGCCATGCAAAAACTAAATTCAATTATATAGTCCATTTAATGTGCTTTCAATGACCTTTGACTGTTATATTCTAAATGTTTATATATTTTTGCACACACACACACACAATTGAAATCACAAATTCCTTCCAATAAGATGTTATCTGGGATTTGATCTTTGAGAGGAAATTGACAGTCTTTTCCTTGTGATGTCATTAGTGCCTTTGTACAAAAAGGAAGAAAGAAAAAAAATAGAGATAGTGATATCTCCTCTACATCCCAGTCCATAAAAGAAAAGCGAAATAGTGAACAAGGAACTGTCGACAAGGCAAGGAAAACCTCCCATCAACAACCAGGTCAGCTAGGACCCCAATCTTTGACTACTTAGTCACTGAACAAGAAGAAAGAAATACTTGTTGTTTAATACTTCAAACCTGTGATATTTTGTTATGGCAACGTGAAGAGACTTACTTAAAAACAGGGTCATGGGATGCCATGATCTGCAGGAATTTAAAATTAAAAGAAAATTTCTACCACTTTGTAGGGCTTACAACCCCCATTCTCTGTTCTGTTAAAGGGAAATGTTGCATGAACAAATATGGTAAGACTACTTGGGCATCAAACAATTCTAAGCAAACACTGTTTTGATGACATGAGAATAAATGAATCAGAAACATATGGATTGAGTTATTTCTGAAAGACACTGCAGCAGAGACATCAAGGGGTAGTGTGGTATTTGAAAGTATGCCAAATTCTAAGGAAATTTAAATAAAGGAGAGACAATTTTATAACTCTGGGCTAGCAACCAGCATCTCTGGATTTCTGGAAGTTAAGGTGATGGAAACTTAAAAATTGAATCATCAGGCAAAACACTGTAAACTTGTGCATCAGCAAACACAGCAGTGATGGAGATGTTGGTTTTGGTCCATAAGATGATACATTATTCCCTGAGTTATAAGCTAAAACAAAGTGAGCCTTAAGTCAGACTTCAGGTAATACCTAGGTAGAAAGAATCCCGAGGTCCTGGGCTTACCAAACGTTACACAACAGGATTTCCATACATTATGCACTTTTCCATAACTTACTAGAAGTTTGTATAATCATTCCATGACTGAGGAGAAAGGCATCCTTTCTCTGCTTACATCCTCCAGCATAGTGTACTTCACCTAGGGGTTCTTCGATTAGGAACACCTTTGCTATCCAGTAGTGGTTGTAAACCATCCTAACACTGCCGGTCCTTAATACAGTTCCTCATGTTGTGGTGCCTCCCAACTATAAAATTACTTCCATTGTTATGTCCTAACTGTAATTTTACTACAGATATGAACAATAATGTAAATATATGACATGCAGGATACCTGATATTTGACCCCTGTAAAAAGGTCATTTGACTCCCAAAAAGGTCATGAGTCACAGGTTGAGAAACAGTGCTATATGGAGAAGTAACATTGGCAGACATCAAATCGTTTAATTCAGCTATCTTAGCTGACTAGTGATAATTAGTATAGATATACTACAACATCATTTCATGCATTTATACAATAATTGCTCTTTTTAAACTTTGGTCATTAAGCACACTTAGAATGCATGAATTTTAAAGTGAAGTCATTTCTTTAATTGTAGCATGAACACAGTCAGCTCTCATGGACTACATGCGGTACTGCAGGCTGTTCTAACATAGGCCACAGCCTCTGAGTAGCTGTTCTCAAATATCGAGAAATCATTATATTTTTTTCCTGATGAGCCTCCACTGCAAAGTCAAAAGTGGTTGAGGACAGTTAGTGAAAGCTCTTGTTCTGCACCTCAACAGTACTAATAAGAGAAGGATAGTGCTCCCTAGGCATGGCATAAGGTGTGACACCGCAGAATGTGTTCATTTTAAAGTTTCAGCTCAGTGTTGAAGAGAAAATGTGATCCATACATTCCTCAGAAATGATGCTAAAACATGCCCTGATTTTGAAAATTGAACATAGATTAGGTAACTAAATGTCTTCTATTTAGGAAACAAATGCTGAGAATTTAGGGGTAAGAAGACATAATGAATCCATGTTATTGTCAGATAGGCAGTGAGAAGAAAATATTGGTGTGTGTGTGTGTGTATGTGTGTGTGTGTGTGTAAAAGAAAGACAAAGACAGAGGCAGAGAAAGGAGACAGAGAGAGACAGAATAGCAGAACATTTGGAAAAAGGTAAAAATAAAATAAAAGTACCATGAGAATAAAAATTATATATTAATTCCAACACTTTGATATACCATTCAATTACATTTGACATTATATAGAATATAAATAAATAGAACTAATATTGTCTTTATTAGAATGATCTGGCAATTTCTTGGGGATCTATTCTATGAAAATGATTGGAAACCTGATTATTGTACATTACATAACAAACACTTGCAAACTTTCCTGAATGTTTCATAATGCAAGAGGGCTGATGAGCTCTGATGGGAGGCCAGCTAAACACAAAGAAGGCAAAGCTCTGGTGTGAAAGCACCAGCAAGAGAAGGATGGGAAGGATCAGGGTGAAACAGCATTGAGGAACTTTCCTCCTTTCCCACTCCTTCCCTTCCTGTCTTCCTCCGAGCCTCCCTACCTTCCCTTAGTGCAGTTTTGCATATTGCATGTCTACTGCTATTTGTGACACAGTAATAATTCTGATCAAGATACCTCCCCATGTTAAGCGTATGGTTGAGTAATGAGATTATAGAAATGTTTAATGATATGAAACTTAGAGCAAGACAGAACCAACAGTCAGTTAGAAACAAGAATGTTCAAGCACATTCAAGGAGCATTACGGGCTGAATGACTGAATGAAGGCGTCTCTTTTCTGTGTGAATGTTTTAATCATTTCGACTTTTATTATACAGACATGTTCACTTACTTAAGAAATCAGTTTTCTCAGTTTCTGAATCTAGTACTTAGTAAAAAAGGAGAAATTATGTAGTAAAAGTCATACGTCTGAGGTTTATTTGATGAGTATTCTTTATACAGGGAACTCTACGTGTCTTAGGACACTAGATATTATTTCTAGCAGAGATGCCAGCCAACTCTCTGTGATCAACGCACTTAAGCCCCAGTTAGTCTTCATGGTACCCCATAACAAAAGCCATGTTCATTGCTTCTGTTTACTAGACAGGCACAGACGACTTGAAAAGCATTTTATCCTAATTATTTTAGTAACTGAAAAACAATGATAAATACAGAATGAAAATTATTTTATTCTCCAACAGAATTATTTCTGATGGCTTATGTGTATAGGTGGAGAATCAAATGGTTTCCTGGGCCTGGAAGCCAGATTACATAAAGGTTTTCAAAGGTAAATTCACATCTGCTTCATGGTGTAGACAGACCCAGAGGATATCCACACAGGCAGTACACTTGTCTGTTTTCTCCTGTCTTTTTACATGATTAAGTCTACTGCTTCGTCTTGATTTAGAAGCAAAACCTACAAACAAATGTTTTCTGCTTTACCTAAAAAATAATGCAGAAAATATTGTTGTTGTATTTGGTGATTAAAATCAATTTTGTATCATTTATTTCAACCTAAATAAAATGTGATTTTTGCTTTAAGAAAAAGTTTTCTTGTTCCTGTTTGTATGTATCACATGGGTTTCAGAGCACCTCCTGAGGACAGGTTGTTATGAGAGGAAGTGCTACTGTGAAATGTCCCCCAAAGCAGCACGTGTTTTAGACATTCAGTCTCCAGTTGGTGTTGCTTTGCTGATGGGTCATGAAATCCTCAAGGCAAAGCACCTCACAGGAGGAAGTGAATTACTGGGAAT
Organism: Psammomys obesus; assembly: GCF_907164565.1. Lineage (NCBI taxonomy): Eukaryota > Metazoa > Chordata > Mammalia > Rodentia > Muridae > Psammomys > Psammomys obesus. Next base: position 7,072,865 of record NW_026585644.1, on the reverse strand, counting down.
GGATGTGAGGTTTGATAACCTGTCCCACTTCCTCTCTACTGTTTTCCTGCTGTGAATCCAGTGCATCTGCTGCCTGTTCCCCCATATTTTCTTCCCTCCTATTATGAAGTGTGTGTAAACCCTAATAAACTCTTTCTCCATTAAACAAGAAATTAAAAAAATCATCATATCAGTCGTGAGATTGTTACTGTTATAAACCTGGCCATTTTTTTGTTGGGCCTTTGAAATTTGTTTGCACAAAGAATATGGAAGAGGTTGGAGTAAAACAACCCAGAAGTCGTGATTGTTGTCAGTAGAACTTAACAGGACATCTGGTAGCCAGTTGCAAGACCATTATTAGACAATGGAGGCTCAGCTCATGTGTTTTCATAAGGGAACAAGGACTCTATTTAAAGTCCATTCATGTTACATCCTGGCAATAATCCAGCTGCTGATGTGTCATGAATAACTTGGTGAGGCTGAATAATGCTCAGATATATCTGCAGATGAGGAAGTAAAAAGATTGGATGGTCCAGAAGTAGTGGATGACTCCAAAGAAACAGATGCAACAGTACTGAACTCAGTACATATGAACTCAGATTGTGACAACATGGACAAAACCAGTACAAGCAAGGCAGAGAAAAAATACCATCATGGAGAAAGGGAAATGGGAACCAAGTCCTACCCAAAGCCAAGAAGTAGTTTTCAATTCATACCTACTGGGAGAGTTTTTCTCAGTGGAGAGGCACTCAGTATATCAATGATACTCCAGAACAGGTCCCATGCCTGGGTGCAGTTGGTTCATAAAAAATGACCTCCATGGTTTTGTATGTATATTTTTTGTTTGCTTGTTTTGTTTTATTTTGTTGTTTTTAAGGTATGAAAGAACATGTTGTTCAGTGGGCACAGAGGGAGAGTATGAGAGGAGTTGGGGAAATGGGAAGAATGTGATCAAAACATATTGTGTCCATGCATGGAGATAACCTAGAATCCCAGCTCAGATGTAGCCCTTGCCAGGTCAGTCTCCAAGAGGGTTCCATAGTAATGGGAAATGGGATCAGGGAATGTTTACTGGTAAAGGATGCAGGAGCTGTCTCTGACATGAACACAGTGGCTGGCTCTTTGATTACCACCCCCTGATGGGGGAGCAGCCTTACCAGGCCACAGAGGAAGACAATGCCACCAGTTCTGAGGAGACAGGACAGGCTAGGGTCAGATGGAAGGGGAGGAGGACCTCCCCTATCAATGGACTAGGAGAGAAACATGGGAGGAAAAGAGGAAGGGAGGATGGGATTGGGAAGGGACAAGGGAGGGGACTACAGCTGGGATACAAAGTGAATAAATTTTTCTACATGTAGACTTCCAGTTAGACCAGCACCATTTGTTGAAGATGCTGGTTTTTTTTTTTTTTTTTTTTCATTGAATGGATTTGGAATCTTTGTCAAAAATCAGGTGTCCATAAGTGTGTGGATTTATGTCAGGGTCTTCTATTCGATTCCATTGATCCACCAGTCTGTTTCTATGCCAGTACCATGCAGTTTTTAGTATTGTTGCTCTATAGTACAGCTTGAGATCAGGGATGGAGATACCTCCTGAAGATCTTTTACTGTAGAGAATTGTTTTAGAAATTCTGGGTTTCTTGTTGTTCCATATGAAGGTGAGAATTTTTCTTTCAAGGTCTGTAAAGAATTGTGTTGGTAATTTGATGGGAATTGCATTGAATCAATGTAGATTGCTTTTGGTAAGCTGGCCATTTTTAATATATTAATCTGCCAAGCTGTGAGCATGGGAGATCTTTACATCTTCTGATATCTTCTTCTAATTCTTTCTTCAGAGACTGAAATTTTTTTCATACAAATCTTTGACTTGCTTGGTTAGGTTCACACCAAGGTGTTTTATGTCCTTTGTGGCTATTGTGAAGGGTGTTGTTTCCCTAATTTCTTTCTCAGCCCTTTTGTCTTTTGTATACAGGAAGGCTACTGATTTTTTTTGAGTTAATTTTGTATCTAGTCACTTTGCTGAAGGTATTAAGCAGCTGTAGGAGTTCCCTGGTAGAATTTGTGGGGTCACTCAGGTATACTATCATATCATCTGCAAACAGTGATACTTTGACTTCTTCCTTTTCCAATTTGTATCCCCTTGATCTCCTTCGATTGCCTTATTGCTCTAGCTAGGACTTCAAGAACAATTTTGAAGAGATATGGAGAAAGTGGACAGCCTTGCCTTGTCCCTGATTTCAGTGGGAATGATTTAAGTTTCTCTGCATTGAGTTTGATGTTGGCTATAGGCTTGCTGTATATCGCCTTTACTATTTTCAGGTATGTGCCTTGTATCCCTGATCTCTCCAATACTTTAAACATGAATGGATGTTGGATTTTGTCAAATGACATTTGTTCAACCATGTTTGTAGCAGCTTTATTTGTAATAGCCAGAAGCTGGAAACAAGCCCAGATGCCCCTCAACTGAAGAATGTATGCACATATTGTGGTATATCTACACAATGGAATATTACTCAGCAATAAAAAACAATGAAATCATGAAATTTGCAGGTAAATAGTAGGATCTGGAAAAGATCAAAAGATCATCCTGAATGAGCTGTCCCAGAAGCAGAAAGATGCACGTGGTATATACTCACTCATATAGACATATAATATAGGATAAACCTACTAAAATCTGTACACATAAGAAACTAATCAAGAGGGAGGTCTCTTGCTAAAATGCTCAGTTCCTATCCAGAAAGACAAAGAGGATGGACATCAGAAGAAGGAGAAAAGAGGGAACAAGTCAGGAGCCTGACACAGAGGACCTCTGAAAGGCTCTGCCCTGCAGACTATCAAAGCAGATGCTGAGACTTATGGGCAACCTTTGGGCAGAGTGCAGGGAATCTTAGGAAAGAAGTGGGAAACAGTAAGATCTGGAGAGGACAGAAACTCCACAACAGAGAGAGCAAGAGAACCTAAAACTCTGAGCACAGGGGTATTTCCTGAGACTGATACTCCAAACCAGGACTATGCATGGAGATAACCTAAGACCCCTGCACAGATGTAGCCCATGGCAGTTCAGTATCCAAGTGGGTTCCATTGTAATAGGAACAGGGACTGTCTCTGACATGAGCTTATTGACCTGCTCTTTAATTACCTCCCCCTGAGGGGGAAGCAGCATTACCAGGCCAGAGAAGAAGAGACTGCAGCCACTCCTGATGAGACCTAATTGACTAGGATCAGAAGGAAGGAAAAGAAGACCTCCCCTATCAGTGGACTTGGGGAGGGAAATGCATGCAGAGGCTGGAGGAAAGGAAGGATTGGGATGGGAGGAGGGAGGGAACCACAGGGGGGATACAAAGGGAATAAAGTATAATTAATAAAGAAAAAAAATGTAAAAATAAATAAATTAAAAAATATCTACAAAAAACAAAGACAAAAAACAGTGAATAAATTGTAATAAATAAAAATATATTAAAAATTTAAAAACTGTGAAAATTATTTTGAAAAATTGTTTAATGAATAAATATTTAATTTACAAAAATTCTACGAGGTTTATTTGTTGTTAGGACATTTCAAGAGAGCATAGCATTCAGACTGAGTCCTCTTAATTGTGTTTATAATGATTAAAAGCAACAATCAATGCCTTAAGGTATAAAAATACATTTAGCATGAAAAAAAGCATGAAGAATTCTAAATTTGCAAGCACAGTGGGTTTTGAGGAAGCAGCAGTCATGGTTAAAGAAGTTGATGGACACCATAAAACATAAGCCACCTTCTCTTTAATGAGACAAGAGGAAAGATGTGCAAGGGACAGACATTACATATCAATGTGAGCTTGTGAACTATAAATTCATTTATGTGGAGAGACCCCTAACTGAGACTACTGATCAAATGCAGATTCAGCCATGAAGGTGCAGGCATACTGATTCAGCCGTGGTAGAAAGAGGCCAGAATACATCTGTAGCTGGGAAAATAAAAAGCATAGCAGCATCATTCACTTGATACTAGCTTTGCAGACACAAAGTATGCAAGAGTGAGAGGACCATGACAGCTTGCTAAAGCCAGACGACGCCCCACGCAGCCTGATTCTCCACAAAGTGGCCCTGAATGGCTAATACACCAAACTGAAAATATGAAGCCTGAGTCGCAGTGAAGACCCCAGGGTTTTATGCCAAGACTACAGGGTTAATTCTGAGGCAAGCTGCACACAAAGAATGGAGTTGGCCGCCGTGACAAACTACATATGTTGCAGTAGAACTGGAAAAGAGCTTTTGTACAAGGACACTGGAGGAGCCCAGATAATTCCACAACTAGTTCCTGGTCCCAGATATGGAGCTACAGGAATTTGTATTTTCCTTGCTGGGATTTGGCACCTTTTATAAAGGAAGATATTTAAGTGAAGGCTTCCTTAAGGTTTCAGAGTTGATCATCATGGCTGGAAACACAGGCAAATAGGCAGGCATAGTTCTGGAGAAATAGCAGAGAACTACATCTTGATTCATAGTAGGAAGCCATATAGGGTAGGGTTGAGGAGGGAGAAGAGAGGAGGGCAGGGAGGGAATTGGAAAATCAGGAAGGGAGAGAAAAGGAAAAGAAAGAGGAGAAGAGGAGAGAAAGGAAAGTAAGAGAAGAGAAGAGGGAGAGAGAAGAGAAGAGAAGAGAAGAGAAGAGAAGAGAAGAGAAGAGAAG
>NW_026585644.1:7044305-7068203 GCF_907164565.1 Psammomys obesus | reverse complement strand
AAGAGAAGAGAAGAGAAGAGAAGAGAAGAGAAGAGAAGAGAAGAGAATAAAGAACAGAACAAAGAGAACAATAAAGAGCAGCCAAATATTTGGCCTCATGTGAGCTTTTGAAATATCAAAATCCACTCCCAGGGACTCCTCCAACAAGGTCCTTCCTACTTCAACAAAGCCATGCCTCCTAATCCTTCTAAACAATTCTCCTGGGGACTAAACATGTAAACATATGAACCTGTGGGAGGGCATTTTCATTCAAAACACCGCAGACCCTATTAGCTCATATTTTAAACAGTTGCTTCCTAGCTGATGGAATTTTTTAAAGCTTTATTTATTCATTCACTTATTTATTCATTCACTTATTTATTTATTTATTTATTTATTTATTTATTTATTTATTTATTTATGCATATGAGCATTTTTTTTCCTGTATGTACATTTGCACAGTAGAAGAGGTCATTGGTTCACATGGGACTACAGTTATGGATGGTTGTAAGCCACCATGTAGGTGCTGGCAACTGAACTCAGGACTGCTAGAACAGCCAGTGCTGTTAATCTCTGAGCCTTCTCTCCAGTATTATGGTACTGTTTTTGTGTAGGTTGAAGTTATTAGAAATGGAATAACACTGAAAGAAGAGGGTCACTGGGGGCTGTCCTTGGGGTTTTATATTCCTGTGCCACGTCCTGTCTATATCCTACATTCTGACCGAGGATGATATGAAAGCCGCTATCTCACACACCAGGAGCCATGATTTCTCCAGTCTGATGGACAGTTCCCCCTTCAAGCCGGAAGCCTCGTCTATGTCATTTTTTGTTAGGTATCTGGTCACAGCAATCAGAGAAACAAGCTCATTGAGATTGTAATCTTAAGAGGAAAAGCAGAGGGGTTGATAATTCCAGGTCTTGTCTTACGGTGCTTCTGGATCTCATAGTTAATAGATGTCATTAAGATTACAGACTTCACAGTCCTGTGAGAAAATCAGAACTTGTCCATTGCTGGTGACAGCTTATTATCATTACTTTTGCTCTAGGGTATGAAAACGTCCTGGCAGTGTCTTGTCATGGTTTTTATTTACCGACCTTCACAGTCAAGCAGAACAATGTGGTCTTATGTCTATATAAGAGTAAAAGTCTTTGTATCTAAAGTAAGGTTTAAAATATAAAACTGAACATCTTTTATAATCAATTTTAGTTGTGTTATATCTAACAGGGAAGCTGACTTTACAAACGAACATTCATTTTTTGCTACATATTTACATAGTTGGGATAGTAGCACACAAATATTTGTGTGAGAAAACATTTCAGAATATTGGAAACTGCATTTATAAACTTTTTATTCTAACATACTGTTGACATTCCGCTTGTACGAGTTCATAGTACAAGAATTTTGGTTCTGCTATTCTCCATTTCAGACTGCACATATTTCTGCTTTTCATCTAAACTGAATAACTGTGGCTGGCAGATGCAGCTCAGTGGTAGAACACTTGCCTGGCACAGAAGCCCCGGAAATCCATTTTCAACATCAAAATAAACAGAAAGTAAACAACATACACATTATTTAGAACAAAATAATTGATATAAATTTAGGTCAACAACCTCTCCATCACACATATAGTAAAGTGGCTGTTAACTTCCTCTGTGAAGGGTTGCATAGTATTTATTCACGGTGGATTTTAAAATGGCCCAGATAACTATTGTCTCCCTTCTGTCTTTCCTATTTCCTTTGATATGTTCTGTGATCCTCACAGATGCACCAGTGTGAATTTTCCATCAACTAGTGAAACCATGTCCTTAAAGTGTCCCATATGATAGCTCATGTAGCCTTTGGGGGTTTCATCTGGGGCTGCGTTGTTAAGCTTGCTGTAGGATATGGTCATTTATCATCTGCCACTAGCAAAATGAAGTGACTTGGATGAGTTAATAAGTTAAAGACCTCAGAACATTATGTACTTTGTGCTGTCACATAATCAGGCCTGTATCTTAATTTAAGTGTCTAATGAAAGAAATGTTAATAAAGTCAATTATTTCCAGTCTCACACCTAACGGAGAGCAAATAGAATGATTATCATTGTGTGAGCATTTCAGCAAGCGTATTAAGATGGCTGAGAGTCGCGTGCTGTGAGAGGGTCTGCTATGGCTTAACATCAGGTGAGAGAAACCCAGTTTTGCACATACTGGCCTGCATACTTGCTCTCCTGTTCACATTTTGTTTTTGTCACCTCTGAAGTCTCTGTGGGATATTTCCTGCATTATCACATTTTTATTCAGGGACTGGACAGACAGTAGGTGGATAATGCATATTTCTTGATTCAAAAACTGAGGAAGAATTAAGCAGCGTCTGACCTTAATCTCATTTACTTAGAAGTATGTTAGATTAGGGGGTTCATGTTCATAACCTCTCAGTACTCAGAAGCACATCGTGGCTTCATTTAGTCTAACATTCTGATGCTGGAAATGTTGTTACTAAATACTCGTTTTTTCCTATTCAAAAGTAGTTTCGTCAACATCGGTGATTATTAACAGTCTTGGCATTGTGTACCATTTGACTATTTAGCATAAGATTTCTTTATGGCATGGGTTTCTGAGAAACACAAATACTATGTCAGACAATGGGCATTTTATTTATTTTCCTAAGTACCTTTTGTATATGAAATAGTGGGATTACTTTTTATTTTCTTGTATTGGTTTTCCTCTGTACTTGATTCAAATTCCTTATGCTATATGCATTTAGAATTGTCTGTTACTAAAATGTTCCTTTTGGATTGCAGTTTATGATTCACAATATTACTTTTTCATTAGTAATTGCACTGCAGGTCATTATATGAAAAAAAAGATCCATTCTTTTCTTGAGGCACTTGAGGCATAAAACCAAGTTCCTGTCTGTGCTGCGGATGTCAAAAATCCCAAGACACTTAAGGAAGAAGAGTGGGAGTATTAACTCTAGAAAAACTTTGGCCAAAGACCCATGCAAAGCCTCCCTCATCACAGCACAGAGGAACAGGATTGTTAAGGACAATCTCTGTGAAAGAACTACTTCATGCAATTACAATAAAATATTGAGCATTGCTTTGGATATGTATGCACATTCCATTCCAAAAGGAAATCCCAAAACATTTTGCAAAAAATCTTCTAAACTTATACTACCAGAAAGTAAAATGAGTGATTTAAACAAATAATCAAACTTTCAGGAACAATAATTTAATTGATTTATGAGATATTCGAATGTTAAAATGGGTGTGCTTTGCCTATTGGAAACTATGGAATGATTACAACTCAGAAGTCTGTTTCTATATAACCCTAATGTGTAAAAGTTGTGTGTGGATGACTTTTTAAAGAACAAAGATTATGCTACTATAACATGCTGGTAAATCTCCATAAATTAAATCTTTCAGGTCAGGCTCACATATGCTTGGAGAACAATAAGTTCTATAGTTAATTCTTTAAAAAAATATTTTCACCTTTTAAAATGTGTTTGTATGTACAATCTTATCTCTTGATCTTTTGATTTAAAGAGTTTGACTTTTTGTTGCAAACTCTTGTTGGAAAATTCATTATCCTCTCAATATGCAAACTCTAGTGACCTTTTCAAGTGTAAAAACACTAGGACCCATCCATTAGCTTAGATGACAGAAGGTTGACAATTCACAGAAATCTGGGCTACTGGGCCTTCTAGAATTGATGGGGCCACTCATTTCAGCCGGGGCTTTGCATGTGCACTGGTTGTTAAGATAAACACAAAATGTTGACACCAAAAAAAAAAAAAAAAAAATTGGCCCAACAGAGGGGTAGATGGATAGATGGATGTTATTATTTTTATGAAGAAGCCCTCTGATGATAAAACAAGGTTGACCCTGTTAGTGGGAGCTCCATAAATCTTTCTTGGCTGAAGGTTTCTGGCTGAGCAGGCTGGAGGGTGGACAAAGGAATCAAAAGATTCAGGATGTACTGTACATGTGAAGATTGCCTATGGGACTCTGCAATAATAAAACAATAGCCAGGACGCTTAGGAACAGCCACAGTTCCTGATTGCCTTCAACTGCTACTAATAACACTTTTAAGCAAGAAAATTCCCAAACCTAGCAGTTTTCCTGATGCCATTTACATCTTTCTTTCCCTGTCTTTTAAGAGCTTTCAGTGACTACATGCTTTAGAATAAACACTAGCTATTTTCTTGTTACTTTATAGACGTTGTGAAAGTATAGTATTTGTGCTGAATATGCTCAAGGGCCTTTTTAAAAATCAAAGCTAATCAATACGTACTAGAGACTGCTGGTTTGAAGATCATGGCTTGAAGACATAAGATGCAATTTGCAAAATATCTGTATATTTACCAACCCTTGTAAGGAAGAGCTGCCTCTCCTGAATTATTTTTCAAATGACTGTGTTTCAACAGAACTCGTAAATTTTAATGAATATAGTTTTTAGTGGTGCTATTTTTCCTGCTTATCTTTTCACATAAGGAGAACGTAGTTCAGTTTATCTTTCGATTATTTTTTTTTACAAATAGAGTAATGGGAGAATTAAATATTTTAAATATCAATTACTAGACAGGGCATGTCACAGATATTTCCCTACTATTTATAGTAATGAGTTACACTGCGGTTTTGAGAATTAAAATATAATAATCATGAAATATTTACCAAATTCTTATTTTACATTCTTTGTGGCCTAAAATGGAGTTTCTGCTATGGTTCTCAGTAATATTCCAAGCTTAATAAAAAATCAGTAATTTATCAATCTTTGTCAAATAAGTGATCAAATAAGATGCATGATATATGTGTTATAGCTAATTATGTAATGTCCAAATTGGTGCTTTTCAAAATTGTTGATACTATTAGCTTTGGATAGTCTTTTAAATATTAAGTGAACCTGAAGTTGATGTAAAGATTTATTGCCTTTTGATAAAATGAAAGAATAAAAAAAAGTATTTGATTAGCATTGAGCTACCTGGCTCTAAGTATTCATTGTAAACTGAGTATTTTTAAAACATATTATGCTAACAAACTGGAATTCAAACTTTGCTAAAATCTGCAATGTAAGCAGATTTCTTAGGAGTACAATATTTTAAATCACCTACTGCTTTCTGTTAAGTCAAAGCTCAGTGTGAGTTGGTTTTGAGAGCTTTGAGAATATATGCTCATCCTTTCAATCAACTGAGTGAATGGAAGCTTGCTCGTTTTTAGTGTTCATAATGAAATGGGCTGCTTGTGTAGTTTGTGATTTTAAGCAGACATATACACATCAACCATACAGACATAGTTTTATTATAAAATATATTTACGGAACAGTGTACTTCCTGTCTTTTATGAACTGAAGTTTATCCAACTTTCCCAAAATAATGAGTTCCTAACCCTCAGTACATTAAAAAGAGGTTTTATCTGGAAATTAGGTCCTGGCAGATACAATTCTGTAAAAACTAAAACTCATAACCAAACCTTCGGCAGAAGGGGAGTTAATATGACGTGGAAAGGATAGGAGCCCCACAAGGACCAAATATATCTGGGCACAGGGGATTTTTCTGAAACTGTTTCTCCAACCAAGGACTATGTATGGATATAACCTAGAACCTTTGCTCGGATGAAGCTTATGGTAGCTCAATAATCAATTGCTTTCCCATAGTAAGGGGAACAGGGAATATCTCTGACAGGAACTCAATGGCAGGCTCTTTGACCTCCCCACCCCCCAAGGGAGGAGCAGTCCTGCTAGGCCACAGAGGAGGACTTTGCAGCCAGTCCTGAAGATACCTGAAAAAACAGGGCCAGATGAAAGGGAAGGAGGTCCTCCCCAAGCAGTGGACTTGGAAAGGGGCAGGGAGAAGCTGAAGGAGGGAGGGTGGGATTGGGAGGGAATAAGGGAGCAGGATACGGCTGGGATACAGAGTTAGTAAAATTTAACTAATAATAATAAACAATAATAAAAAATATGTAAAAGTGTTATTTCTAGATTAGTTTGTACACTTTTTGAAGATTATTCTCCTTATTTTATAAAGGAATTAAAATGTATCATCTATCTTTCATTTATTCATCCATCCATCTACCTTCTATCTAAGTTATAGATAAGTCATATGCACAAAGAGAACATGGCATATAAATAAAAAAACACCGTGCAGTTGATTAGATGGTGGAATTATTAAGCAAGTGAAACGGAAAAGTTCATCTTTCCTTATAATGTGCATCGTTTGGTATGATTTATGATTCATTTATCCCACAAATTAAACATGGTAGCATAGAATGACACAGATGCATGACTGCAAGGCTTCTGGGACTGTGCATAACTTTTCACCTCCTTATTGTTCTAGTCTACAGCTGGTCTTATACCTCTACTATAATTTATGTTTTCAGTGGTTTTTTGCACTTATATTTTTAATTTTATCTTTGTTATCTATTGTGATTGATTATAGTTATTCTCATTTTGTTTCTTTATTCTGGTTGGAGCAGGTAATAAATTTATTTATAATTTTTATAAGTTAGAGAAATTTTGCATTGATAAATAAAATAATTTTAATTTTTTCTTACCATTTCTGCATCTACCCAAGTAAAATGGGATGGAACACCCCATTTAAAGAGTCTGAGACAGACAGGATGGTCCAGGAGATACCTGGCAATTGTTGAAGAAACAGAATCACAACAAAACAATATGGTGTTTTCTCAGAAATTCTTCGTCAAGCTCTGCATGTTGATGTACGTCTTTAATTCCAGCTTAGGAGGCAGAGACAGGCCAGCCTGGTCTACAGAGTAAGTTCCAGGGCAGCCAGGGCTACACAGAGAAACCTTGTAATAAAAGACCAAACAGAAAGAAAGGAAGGAAGGAAGAAAGGAAAGAAGGAAGGAAGAAATATGTTTTAGTTCCATGTGTTTTATTATTTAGACAGTAGAGATAATAAGTTATGTAAAGCAGAATAAATTTATCCATTTTGCTTTTACAGTGCATTTTTTCCTTGTGATAAGCATATTTTAATTGAAGCTATCAGGAATTTTCTTGGGGTAAAGATTAAACAAGAAGACTTAGTATACTTCCAGAGTTCTAAAGTAAAATTATGAATTTTTTGTCATACAAAAAAACCACAATTATAATGTAGATGTATTTTAATTGTTGTTTTTTTATTATTCTCATAAGTTACATTTTATTAATTCTGTATCCCAGCTATACCTCATTCCCTCCCCAATCTCACCCTCCCTCCCTCATCTCCTCCCTGCCCCTTTCTAAGTTCACTGATAGGGGAGGACCTCCTCCCCTTTCATATGATTTCCTTTTGTCAGGTATTTTCAGGACTGGCTGCAAAGTCCTCCTCTGTGGCCTAACAATACTGCTCCTCCCTTGGGAGGTGGGGAGGTCAAAGAGCCAGTCATTGAATTCCTGTTAGAAATAGTCCTTGTTCCCCTTACTATGGGAAACCAATTGATTACTGAGCTATCACGGGTCACATCCGAGCAGAGGTTCTTGGTTTTATCCTCTCATGGTCTTTGGTTGAGTGTCCATCTCAGAAAAGACCCTGTGCCCAGATATGTTTGGTCCTTGTGGAGCTCCTATCCTTTCCACATCAAACTCCCCTTCTTTCATATGATTCCCTGCACTCTGCCGAAGGTTTGGTTATGAGTCTTAGTATCTACTTTGGAACACTGCTAGGTAGAGTCTTTCAGATGCTTTCTGAGGTAGGCTCCTGTCATACGTTCAATGCATATCCCATTTGTCTTTCTAAATGAGGATTGATCATCATACCTCGTGTCAGCTTTCTTGATTATCTTCTTTAGGTGTGTAGATTTCATTATGTTTATCATATCTTTTAGGTCTATATAAGTGAGTATATTCCATGTTTGTCTTTCTCCATCTGGGATACTTCACTCAGAATGATCTTTTCTAGATCCCACCATTTGCCTGCAAATTTCATGATTTCCTCTTTTTTGATTGCTGAGTAGTATTCCATTTTGTAAAAATACCACAATTTCTGTACCCATTCCTCAGTTGATGGACATCTGGGTTGTTTCCAGGTTCTGGCTATTACAAATAAAGCTGCTACAAACATGGTTGAGCAAATGTCCTTATTGCGTACTTGAGCAAATTTTGGGTATATGCCTAGCAGTGGTATAGCTGGGTCTTGAGGAAGCACTATTCCTAATTGTTTGAGAAAGCGCCAGATTGACTTCCAAAGTGGTTGTACCAGTTTACATTCCCACCAGCAATGGAGGAGGGTTCCCCTTTCTCCACAACCTCTCCAGCATGTGTTGTCACTTGAGTTTTTGGTCTTAGCCATTCTGATGGGTGTAAGGTGAAATCTCAGGGTCGTTTTGATTTGCATTTCCCTAATGGCTAATGACGTTGAGCATTTCTTTAAGTGTTTCTCTGCCATTCTATATTCCTCTACAGAGAATTCTCTGTTTAGCTCTGTTCCCGATTTTTAATTGGATTACTTGGATTGTTGCTTTTCAGCTTCTTTAGTTCTTTATATATACTGGATATATATAAACCCTTTATCTGTCAGATAAAGGGTTGGTGAAGATTCTTTCCCAATCTGTAGGCAGTCGTTTTGTTTTGATGATGGTGTCCTTTGCTTTACAGAAGCTTTTCAGTTTCATGAGGTTAATTGTTGTTTTTTGCAATGTAGTTTTTGTTTCATTAAATTAACAATATTTCCTTTAACTGTTGTATTTTTTCAGTCTGCCTGTATTCACATTTTTCTTTGTTTACATTTAAGCTTTGGATGTACATAATACATTATAGAATATTATCCATATAATATTATGTATGTGTGTGTTAGAATAGCTGACAAAACTCAAGTCATTTGAATATTTTAAGCTGCCAAGCAAAATTTTTGTTCCAGTTTTCTGGATCAATTAGCATCGCAAGCTTATTTATTTAAGCAAGAAGGAGGGTGCTTTATAAACCCAGAGCATAGCCACTTCAGACTTTAGTAAAAATATTTTGTCTCTTAAATACAAGTTGCACCCTAAATGTCTGCAGGTGTCTGTTGATCTTCTCGCCTGGAGACTGTGGAGCTTGGACAATAGGCTCACATCTGCTGCAAAGACGCAATAGTAGGCTCCCTGTGTGGACAGAAGACAATTGCTGGATCCTTACATCAAGAATCCAACACATGATGGCACAGTGCCTTCGCTCATTATTTTACATACAGAACGCCGCTGATGATAAGAATAACTAACCCTTATTGTAAAGCATAATGAGGTAAAATTGAACTTCTTAAATTAATAAAATATTTAGACCATGGCCTTGTAACTAGGCAAAAGAGATTTCCAAACTAGAAGAGAGGGATCTTAGGAGAAAACAAACGCATTTCCCTAAGACAGCAGAATTGTTGGCAAATACGAGTCACACTGCCTCCGTCCTAAGATTAGAAAGGAGTAAGGTAACCCTAGCAATGATCAAGAGGGCAGCTAGCAGAGTGTGAAGCGAGTTATTTGTCATTCACATTTTTCTTCAAGGCTGCCATCAATCTCTATCAAGCTCCGACACCTCTCCATAACCCTAGCAAAGTGGAAAACCTGCGCCAGGCCTTCAGGAGTGACCTACAATGTGCATCTGTTAGAGCTGAGCTGGGTTCCCTGCTACCGAAGCACTGGCCACCCCAGAGACCTGACAAATTGATGAAGGCTCAAAAAGCTTAGCATTACATGCACAAGGAATTTCACTTCCTGAGCTTGATTTCCATCCTCCGAGCTGACATTACTGGCCAACGACTCTTCTGCCTGCCTGTTGTGACATTTCTAACTTTCCCTTCACTGAGAACCAAAGCTGGGCTTTTAGACCACCCTCTCCACAAACTCATATCCCATCACCTCCTATCCCTAATCTCATTTACTTCTCCGTTCTCACCAAATCTCACATATGAAAAAAAAATCCCTTAATTTCACCTTTTCTTTATTTCCATATGTTTTTTTTTAATTTGAGTTATTTTATATGAGTTTATAGTGTCATATTTTTTGAATGGAAAATTAAACCTTGGAAATGACCATAATATTTGATGTGATCATATTCTCCATAAGGAGGAAATGTGCATTATTTTCAGGACTGTAGTTTACTGGTAAAACTGTAAATTACTATAAAAATCCAGCTTTGTCTGTATACCTCAGTTTGCACTATACTTTGTTTACTGAGATTTCTTCCTTTATCAATTTGCTTTTTATAAGTATATTGCTAAATTTCTAAAATACTGAGGGTCTTCAGGTTAAATTTTTGTTGTTAATTCTTAAACAGCACGTACAATGTTAAGGAAATTATTCTGCTATTTCAGTTTTTGCATGTTTCTTACATTGGGTTTACCATATTTTCTTAGCCCCCAAGTAAACTGGACCACATAGAGAGAATGTAATTTGATGTTGTATTCTAAAATACACAACAAATGAACAACATAATTTTTGATGTTCTTGCTGTTTTTTTCTATTTTTCATTAGTTATTGATACATGAGTTGTCTTCCCACTTGAATATGTATTATTTTCTATAGATCTATTATTTTATCTTTGTTTATATATGTGACAAGTATGATTTGTTCATATGTTAAATTTTTAGAATTATATATTTTTGAGATATAAATAATTTGTATCTTTTTTTAAGATGAGAAATTTCATTTCTGTCTAGTTTTCAGTGACTGTGTTTGAGTTTCAGGGACTGAATTACAACTCACAAAATTTATGTTACCCTTAGAGCATTCTAAAACTCCTTTCCTTCTCTGCTTTTCTAGCCCTTTCCATCATTAAGAACTAGACCTTAAGAACTATCAGCTCTTTGCATTGTCTCTAAAAGTCTTACATTTTCCTCTTTCTTGTATATAACATCATTTTCTTTTGAGACAACAAATAAACACTAAAATCTGACTGTAATTTTTTTCAGAGCTATAGTTCTTCAATGTATTTTAATGTCATATAGCTGTGTTATGATTCCCATGAACCTGGGAGAATTTCTTATTCATTAAGGAATCTTTCTGGACAATATGAGCTTGGCTTTTATTTGAACTTTGTAAGAGGCTTGATTTGAGCTTTGGCTAATTGATCAAGATTCTTGTAATGACATCAATGCATTACCCAGGCTGTGAAAGGTGTTAACAAATAGACTTTATGGACTAATTAGTGAAATTAGTGTGAAATGAAGATAAGAAAAATACCAATGATAAGGTCTTCTGCCATAATGCAAAGATGTCTGCTAATTTCGGTAACTTCTTATTTGTTGCATAGCCAGAAAGATAATCACAATATCTCTTAATGTGATTACTTAATCACAGTAACCTCTAATAGAAAATGCTATTGACAGAATATATTTATATTCATAAGTTATCGGCAACTATTTTGGCTCAGACACCTTCTTTTTCATATCTAGGTTAGTTATTTGGTATTTAAATAAATCATATCCCCAAATAACCTAGTCAATCTTGATAACCCTGATTAACTCTTAATTGTACATGGTCATTTCTAATTGCTTCGTAAGTATGGATTTAGACTAGATTAATTTCTGTCTTGTGAACAAGTGTGGGCTGAGTCAAGGTCAGGCCTTTTATTCCAGGCTCAATTTTGTTCTTGAGCCAAGCCATCAAAGTGCTTTTTAGTTCTTTTGCAGTTGATATCACCTTCTGCTGTCTATTGACATTAAAAAAAAAAAACAAAAAAAACATAGCTTTTTGTTTTTTAAACAAAACAGTCATTGTTATTTTGCTCTAAGTCATTCATTGGCTAGTCATGTCAAAATTCTGCTGGAGTGTTAGCCTTCATGATCCAGTCCTTTATGAAGGTCCGCAGCCTTCTTTTTACTAAGATCTTCTCTTCCATGCCTCAACGTTTATCCAACAATTTGTCCCTGGTGTCCTTTAGTAGAAATGAGATGCTCCATGGCTCATGAAATCCGCAGCTTCACAGCTCTAGCAATTATTATAATTCCAGAAGAGAGAAAGCCTTTGGTTTTGACAGTCATCACTGTGCTTGAAACTAAGACCCATATTTGTATTTAAATGACTGTTTTAAAAATATACTGGCAAGGAGTAACCTGGAACACAGCTTTGTTTTCCTTCCATTCTTCTTCATGAGAGGAAAATCGGCTTCATTCACAGTTGAACCAGCTGTACTCTATGGCCGTGTTGAGAAGCTTGAGGCCGTGTCTGTGGGGTAAAATGAAAATGTGCCCGTCCTCATACCATCCACATTATCATAGGTGCATTGCTTAATCTCAAGAGACCCAAGAGTCTCATGCTTTTATAGTTTATGTCTTTCCAACTCTAGGATTCTATGGTTTTTAAATTATCTCTTGTCATCTGTGGTAGTCTTAGGTCTGTTCTTCTGTCTTGTGTTCTGATTGGCTGCCTCTCCTTCCTGGTCTTGCCTCATAGGGCTTTCAACCTTGTCCTCTATGTCATCTCAAACATAAAAACACAGCTTATTTGAAGGTGACCTTTCATATTCATACTGATTAAATTATTTTAATAGATTTCAATTATAAATAGCAACTAGATCCATTACAAATATTTATACCAATTTTAATTAATTTAATTAATTAATTTAAATTTATTAACTTTGTACTTCAGCTCAGCCCCCTCCCTCATCTCCTCTCAGTTCTTCTCTCCCTCCCTCTTCTCCCACTATACCCTTTCCCTAGTCCCCTGATGGGGAAGAAGTCCTCTCCTATCTGACCCTAGCCGTATCAGCTCTCAAATGGCTGGCTGCATCATCTTCCTCTGTGGCCTGGTAATGCTGTACTGCCCAAGAGGCGGTGATTAAAGAGCCTACCACTGAGTCTATAGCAGAAGCAGCACCTATTCCCCTTACTAGGGAACCCACTTGGAAACTGAGCATCCAATGGGCTACATATGTGCAGAGAGTCTAGATCCTCTCCCTGCATTGTCCTTGGTTGGAGTATTGGTCCCTGCAAGCCCCCCCCCTCCGCCCCGGGCCTAGATATTTTGGCTTTGTCTTTCTCCTTGTGGAGTTCCTGTGCCTTCTAGGTCTTTCTGTCTCACTCTTTTTTCCGTAAGGTTCCCTGCACTCTGCTCAGTGTTTGGTTATGAGGCTCAGTATCTCTTTTGATACTGTGATGGGTAGAGTCTTTCAGAAGCCCCCTGTGGAAGGCTCCTCTTCTGTTCCTTGTCTTCTCCTACTTCCAATGTCTATCCTATGTCAATTTTAATACAGACAATCCAGAAACAGTAGTTTATCTGTTTTGAGAATATTACCAACAGTATAGTTATTAGTTATTGGCTTCATTTGCCACAAAAGTCACAAAGTTATGAATATGTTCCTAGTACCTATGCAGATGAACAGCAAGACAGATTAGAAGTTATGTCACTAACTTTAAGGAAAATCAGGATTATTTGTTGATGTGTACCACACGTATATTTTTATTAATTTTTTCATGCAAAATATTTTGATTTTATTTTCCCTCCAAGATCCTCTCCACTTTGCTACCCCACAATTTTGTTCTCTTTCTCTCTTCTTTTCTCTCTCTTTCTTTCTCTCAACACATACAAAATCAAAACAAACACACAAAAATCAATAAGATAAAGAAAAATCTCAAAAGAAAAGAAAGCAAGAACAAACAATCAAACAGACAGACTTAAAGCTCTGGAGTTTGTTTTGTGTTGGCCAAGTACTCTTAGGAGTGAGGACTGTCATGAAATGTGTATTTCACAAACTTGAATATAAAAGGGAAGATCTTGACTGAGTCAAAATAATTGCTGAAGATCTAACCTGGACTGAACAGTTTTACCTTAAGTATAATCAACAGACTCTTTGGCTGGCTCTGGAGTGAGAACAAGAACTCCGTTGCTGATGACAAGACTTCACATGGCTGGTATCTGGTGTTCCCATCATTGTATGTTCTATCCTGTTCAGTTAAGCACATTCCACAGGATTTTGCACCCCATTGACTGCACTAGTGACAAGGTCTGATGTCTGTCAGTGGACAAGAAAGGCACAGGCACACTCAGTGCATGTGCTGAACTGCTTTCTCTACAGCATATTGGCTGATTTGTTTTAGTGATCATTTTATAGTCTGATCCACAGTGAGTGCATTTGGAAAGAAAAAAAGCAGCTAAATATTTCAATGTGTTTTCACTGGTACATGAGCCATATGGTCTTTCTTGTTTGAGATTACCAAATTTGCTTTATGTTAGAAACAAGGCAATTAAAGGCTAATGGGATTAAATGATTTGCTCTATGCCCAATAGCAAAATTGTAGAAGGAATTAGGTGTCTGCACTTGATTTCTTTTATTATTATTATTATTATTATTATTATTATTATTATTATTATTATCCTCACAATTATCATTATTATTATCTTTGATTTTATACCTTACTGTATGTCTTGTCATCATTGCTCTTCAGTGGTTTGTTTTAAAATTCGGCATGTATCTTTCATATGATTTTCTGGAATGGAACAGATTTGAAAATATGCATATTTGAGAAACTAGCATTTTCAAATGAGTAATCCATGATAGGATAATTTTCTTATACATACTTAAGTACTCACTTTGACTAACTCAGAATGACATGATTAAAAGAAAACAATGCCTTCAAGCCCATGAGGAACTTTGTTTAGACGTAATCTATAGTAAGAAGTAGATCATGATAGGCTGGGGCTTGTACCTAGACCCAGAAGGCTAGAGTTGCAATGCCACCTCCAAAGCAGATTGCTCTATATGTGATTCTGGTTCTGTACCCATGAACCTGGTAGACTAATCATATTGAACAACCCTGGAGGACTGAACTATACTAGCTGACATATAACACTCTTTTTTTTTACTTTACACATGTTTCACAGTATCTTCAAATGCTTCAAAACCAAGCAGGTAAAATCATATTGAACACTCTCAAAGCCTGAAAGAAGGAAACAGTACAACCCCAGTCTACTACACTGCTAGAGAGAAAGATCTTGCAAAAGGGGGGGGGGAGAAGAAAGATGGAACAAAGACCCACAACCTGAATTTGTGTCTCTCTTCTCATTTTGAAAGTAATATAATTGAATATACAAATGTTATAAAGACACGAACTCTTCACAAAACAAAGAGAGCAACTACCATCTACACCACTTCCTGCCTAATTAGATTTCTTCTAAAATGTGCATGAAGAGTTCCATGGGAAGAATATCTTCAGAGGCAGAATTTCTCATGACACTTAGAGTTCAGTTTTTGTAACAAAATGTCAAGAATGATATAATCCATATGTGGATTACTGTGACCTCTTGAAATCGTTGAAAATGTAAATTTTCCTTTGGAACACAGTCACCTTCACTCCTGTAACCTTTCCTTCTTGTCGTGTTCTTTCACTGACATCAGACATTCTAGGTTAGAAGAGTAACCTACACCCCTCAGGACAAAGGCAGTCATGAACTGCGACTGCATTTCCAGTGGAGTACGTATCCTTATATCATGGGGATTTCTTCTTAAGATGCTTCCTCGTAAAATAATGTTTTGCCACTGTCCATTTAAGGCAAACCCAGCACTGCACTTGACCTAATAATTGAGCTCTCTGGGCTGATTATTTGAAATCATCTCAACCCAGAATGAAACATTAAGTCTCTGAATTGAAAGAATATATACGTTTAGATCTCACCTAGAAAACAACTATTTATGTGTATAGATAATTTTATTCCTTAGGGGGTTTTTGTAATGAAAATATTGTGCTTTACTGTGCCATTTTCAGGCATATGTATATGGCTCATATTCACAAGTTTGTGTATGTGTTTGCAATTATTTGCCTTTCTGAGTTTGTCGCTTCAGTTTTCTTTCAATCCCAAATTTCACATCACTTTCAAACATTTTTAGGCTACAAGTATGTCTAGCATTAAAAAGCCTTAAATAACATCAAAAAAGGTAATTTGGGTTTAAGAATCCTAATATTTTCTCTTAAGACAGCTACTTATCCTGTCCTGGATGGGCTGGACCGCATGCTCCTTCTGCCTCAGCCCCCTCTTGCCAAGATTGTAATTGTGAAGTCATAACACCACACTAAATAAATACTTGGTATTTCCTGTTTTTCCATGTGTGGGCACATATATGCGTAAGCACACATGTAACATATATGTGTACCTATACATATATGCTTTGATGTTTGGAAAGAAATATCTTTTGCAAGGCTCAAGCATTTGAATACTTAGTCCTGAGCTATTAGATTTCTTTGGGAAGGCTTTGGAGGTGTGTCCTTCATTGAGGAAGTAGATTAGTGGATTAGCAGAGACAGAGTTTCAAAATCCTCAGTCTATTTTCAGTTTGTGTTCCTGCTTCCAGTTAGAGGTGTGCTGTCTCAACCTCCTGCTCCAGACACAGTGTCTTTCACCTGCTATTTCTACCATTATGGCCTCTAACCTCGGTAGGCATTAAACTCGAAATAAACTCTTTCTTCTATAATTGCCTTGGCCTTGGTGTTTGAGCAATTTCTTCAGGCCTATAAAAATAATGATTAAATCAAGTGCGATGTGGAATTGTTTTCACAATTTAGGGAACAACGTGACCTTTTTCCAGTCTAGCTATGCATTTTATTTTGTTATGCTTAAACTCAATATTGAGTCTTCCTGACATTTGAGGTTTCTTTTAGTTCTAAAATATTGTGACTCTAGAGTGTTCCAGGATGCTGGAAAGGATCTCCCATATTTAGTGCTATTTTTTCACTTCACAGATACAAAATTGGCTTAGAATGATTTGGTAATTACATATATCTGATTTTACCTTCTGACCATGTCTTTTAGAAAATAGAGTTACACTCATTATTTTAAGAATATGTTTTAGATTTATTTTGCATTTTCTTCCTCAGTGAACTGAGGAGTAAAATTTATCACAGCATGAGAACACGGGAATGGTGATGATTGCTGAGCCTAATATTCATCCAGATAGCTGACAAGGACCCCACAACACTGAGTACTAAGTACTTTGTGACTTCTAGATTTGATTACACATAGTCCTTGACCTCAAGAGGCTTACAGCATATTGTGAGGCGATAGAAGTCAACATACCTTTCAAAACATGTTCATGTGAGACAACAGATTCCACCTTCTCAAATGTCTGTGCCCCTCAGAATTCGTCCCCTGTTTCCTGGGAAGGTTCTGCTTAATACTATTTTTTTTTTTTTGCATGCTGCAGTGTCTAGGCAACACCATCACCCTGTTAATCAGCCTGTATTGACTTTTGAAAGTTCCAAGAGCACAAAATAAGCATCCTCATTTCCTCTTCAGAGATGTATGGTCCCATTTGTTTTTAAGCTTTCAGAAGAAAGAAAAAAAAAAAAAAGAACTGTTGGCTTTACATAAGATCTGTGCTTCTTGGAAGTTTTGGAAATTTTAAATTGTAGTCAAGGTCCTCACTCACAGGTGAAACTTTATCTGGTCATCTTGTCGTGGACACTGATGGTTGTGGCTGAGGTTGATGTTAAGGAAAATGCAGGAATGAACCTGGAATCAGTCATATGTTCTGCATCCATCACCTCATTAATCACAAGCTGAAGATTGTCTCTGAAACAATGTTGCTTTATTGTGGGAGAAATCCCCAGTTGCAGTTTGAGCTACTAAGCAATATTCAAGAATGCAGACTTTTCCGTGCCCTGCCAAGCATGGCTGAACTGTGGCAATCACGATCTTATTCACTGATAATTGAAGAGGAAGGGAGCATCCTGGGCAATCACACTATTCTTACAGTGAAGTCAATGGAATGTGCTCCTAAGTGGTTCCTCGGAGACCAATATTAGTACGCTTCATGTTCTTTGTAGTAATGTTGTAGTTGCTGATGGCTGAATGCACAGTGCCGCCACTAAATACTGTTTTATAGTTCTGAACTTCAGAACACACTGTCCATCAATGGCCATGGTACTTTTCAAGTCATCACCAGCTTTCGGAGTGTGAGACAGTATCAGTCTGTGATACTGTCATTATGAATCGATTGTGGAAAATGGAGAAAAAAGATAATGATGAGAGCCAAGTGCAATCCTGATCTGTGTGCATAAGATTCTAGAGGCACCAACAACTACTTAGGGAAATGTATGACTAAATCCAGAGAGGAAAGGTGCCTCTCTGAGCAGTCAAATTATACTCAGAAACGTCTGACTGTCCCAGAAGACTGTGGTTATTACGAAAAAGTTCACGTCTAAAATGATAAGTGTTTGCTATCCAGGAAACATTTTCATGCTTAAATAGAGAAAATGAATGTGTTAACTATCCACACCTCTACCACAGAGAAGCACATTTGAAATTAATGTTGATATTTTCTGGTAGTTTGAGAAAAAATAGTGTTTTTTTTTTCCTTAGATTTACTCTCACTCTTAAACTATGTAAGTATAGACATATTAGTATTTATGGTCAAGTAGATTGTTTCCCTTGAGAGGCAAAACTCAAGAATATTAACAATAAAAGGTATGCAGCAAAATCCTTAGGTGAACTAAAATTTCCTGAAGTTTTATGAAGAGAAATTCCGCTTGGGTTACAAGTGAAAATATCCAGCATTGTTTTAAGTTAGCTGTAAATAGGCATTTAACTTTTGAGTCAGTCAGTCGAGGCTCTAATCATGAGTACTCAAAGCTGGAAACCTTAGGAAGAGATTTAACTTATGGTTTCATAGTATTTAAAAATGCATAAATCTGTGCCATGAATAACACACATGCAAACTGACATCCCAGCATGTGATTACTCTAACCTATAATTTCTCTGTATTCTATGCATTTTCGTATGTGAATCAGACATGGCAAGCATCTGTCTCCATCTTTTCTTTACAACTCTCTCCTGAGACAGAAGCTTCCACTTTCGATTTTATTTTACTCTTCTTCATCATCTCCAAGCCCTTCAGCATTCAGCTGTTTTAGCATGAGACCTCCCTGTTTCCTCTGTTCCTCTCTACCTCCGTTATTGAGTTTTCTATTTCATAATTAATTTCATAGACATTTTACATTATTACCAAAAAATGACCATATTCTCTAATCAATCACAAAACACTGTCAGTGTGCTAAGTCTGGAGTGTCCTCCTACTGTTTTACTCCAGTCTATTACTAATCTTGAGCCATACAAGGTTCCAGAGCCTGTGTCTCAGCAAGCAGCTGACCCAAGTAGATTTCTGATTCCTTGGTAGTTAAATCTGATAGCTAATTAAAGAAACTTGTTCATTTTGCTGCATAATCTTTTACATAACTATACCTTGCATTTGACATGAATTAATTTTTAACTAACTTTCCTGAACTACCACAGCTTATATAAAGACATCAAATTCTTCTAAAGACATGAAAAAACATCTAAAGACATGAAGATTTATGTCTCTAGATTTTGATAAAAAATAAACTCCCGTTCAAATATGAGGTTACCAAACAAATGTGTTGATAGACAGAGTACAAGTGGTCAGTTTGAAATTGTTATTAAAATAGGGATTCAAAAATCTTTCATTATAATAACTCAGTGTTTAGGAGTGAGGACCCAGGATCCACTACCAGCACCTACATTAGGCAGCTCATAGCCACACTAACTCCAAGTCAAGGAAAGCTGATGCTGTCTTCAGTCATCTTCAGATTCCTGCACACATGTAACTCTCAACATCTGTAACAACAAATGTCAAACAGATATCAAAAGTTAAAAAGTAAAAATTTAAAGTTTTCATATCAAAAATAAAATTGAAAGTTAAACTGAAATCTTATTTTGAATATAAGTAAACCATCTAGCTAACTCTAGCAGCTGAGAGAAGGCATAGATCATTTGTGAGATTTCAGTCTAAATTATAATTTTATTTGGTTCTCACTTAAGAGACAAGCAAGCCATCATGTCCACAATGCATAACATGCGAAGGAAGAGTTTCAACAATCACAACTGAAAAGTTTGCTTTGAAAGTATGGTTTTATTACTTGTAAATAAATTGAATAAAATAGAGCAGTGACCTCATTGCAAAGTATAGAATTCTTAATTCCTTGAAATATATTTTATTAGTTCTGTTGCTCTCCTTGTGGAACTCCTGTCCCCTCCAGGCCTTGCTATCTCCCCCTTATTTCATAAGATTCCCTGAAATCTGCCCAAAGTTTGGCTATGGGTTTCAGCATCTGCTTTGATACACTGCTGAGTGGAGTCTTTCAGAGGCCCTCTGTGGTAGACTCAGGGGTCTTTTCTGAGACTGATACTCCAACTGACAACTATGCATGGAGATAACCTAGAACCCCTGCACAGATGTAGCCCATGGTAGTTCAGTCTAGAAGTGGGTTCCCTAGTAAGGGGTACAGGAGCTGTCCCTGACATGAACTCAGTGGCTGACTCTTTGATCACCTCCCCCTGATGGGGGAGCAGCCTTACCAGGCAATAGAAGATGATGAAGTACTCCTAATGAGATCTAATAGGCTAAGTTCAGAGGGGAGGGGAGGAGAACCTCTGCTATCAGTAGACTTGGAGAGGGGCATGGAAGGAGATAAGGGAAGGAGGGTGGGGTTGGGAGGGGATGAAGAGGGGGACTACAGCTGGGATACAAACCGAATAAACTGTAATTAATAATAAATAAATTTAAGAAAAGAAACAAAAGAAATATGTTTTATTAGAAAAGAATATATATTAGTTTGTTCCCCAGAACAGAATCTTAATGCATTTTATACCTCAGTTTATAATACTGTTTATAATAGCTTGAAGAGTAAAATCATCCATCAGTGTGTATTTTATCCCAATTCACACATATTTCTGATCCATCATTTGACTTTTTTTGGCTTTTTAAAAAATTATTTATTGTTTTAAATTTACTTATATTTTTATGCATTACACTTTATTCACTTTGTATCCCTGCAGTAGCCTCTACCCTCACTCCTTCCCAAGCCCATTCTCCCTTCTCACATATCCTCTCATACCCCTCGCTCAGTCTAATGATAAGGGAGGTCCTCCTCCCCCTCCCTCTGACCCTAGCCTATCAATTCTCATCAGGACTAGCTGCATTATCTTCCTCTGTGGCCTGGTAAGGCTACTCCTCCATCAGGGAAAGGTGATCAAAGAGCCAGCCACTGAATTCATGCCATTTGGCAAAAGTTATCTGCCAATTGACATATATTCTAAAAACTAGTACTTATCTAAGTCATCTCATCAAGTATAAAACAATATCATCTATATTTCTATATATCTATATATCTATATATACACATATGTATATGGCTTTTGTAAAAATATATACAGGTATGTATATATTTATACTAAACACATACTTTATTATTATATATACATATATAATTATACAATTGATTTTACTTTATTTTCTATGGTTAAATTGCTAATATCATATTGCAAGCATGAATAATTCTGGAAATATGTAGGAATTATTTCTTGATGTACTCATTTGTTTCCAATGTCTGTTATTATCATCACTAAGGTCATACATAAGAATAAAAACAGTCTTCGCATAGCATTGCCACTTATGTGAAGCTTACAGAGAATGTAAGAGCTGTTGTGTTTTTTGGCTTTTGGGTTGTTGTTGTTGCTGTTGTTTACGATCATTGTGTCAGATTAGCAACTGGATCCAACACTTACACTTAGTACCGGCTTTAGGCCTCTTCCCAGAAGCGTATGAGACTTTAGTAAATTGTCAGTCTTGTTCAGTCAGAAGAAGGAAGGAGTAGATCTGTTAGAAAATCCTGATAGGTTAGGTAAAGGAAGAGTTACAAATGAGAAACAGACTTCTGGGTCTCCCGAGGTCAAAAGGGAAGTTGAGTTTGTGTGGGAGGGTGGTGTTGTTTTACAGACGTCAGGCAGGGGTTGGGCAGGTCCCTCACCCAGCATCTCAAGAACATACTAGACTGAAAAGGACTATCTTGCTAAAAAACAAGAATGTTTAAACATATGTCATATAAAAGAATTAAATATTTCATCTTTAATTATATTTTATTAAAACCATAGAATTATGAATAGAGCTTAATGATTTTAAATGTATATTTATGCAATAAGTCCCACAACTGTCTCAGAGATAATATCTAAAAAATACTGATGCTTGTTATTTAATATAGTGTAAATACCCTGTGTAAAATTCTGGATTTTCTATTTGTCTGGAAGAGCCATTATAGACTCAGTGTTGGGGTGTAAATATTTTCAGGAATCCTACCATTATTAAATTTCCATGCACCATTGTGAAGTTTTAGTCCCTTTGTATATATTTAAAGTGTTTTCAGTTCAGTATTTTGTGAAAGGATGAATGTCATGATTTCTTAAACTGAATCAAGCTTAACTAAGAAATGCTCATCTCCTCACTGGAAAATTCCCATTGACTGATCACATTGTCAGCACAAGTATTTCAGTGGCCATACTAGCTGTCTTTCTCATGAATCATGTTTCCTGTGTCTGCCCAAGCTTTTCTTCAATGACAGGGACCTCTTGTCGTTAGTCCTTTAACAATCTCTAAATATACCCATTCACTGTTCAATATGTTCCATATGTCCCCATGAAATGAGTGGAGCCAGGGTAAATGCAACATATTTCAGGCATGTAAGAATATAACATTTCATTGACACAAATGTGCTTTCCATGTAGAATCCCCCTGAGAATCCCATTGACTAGGATTTACATCCTTTCCTTCTTCCTTGCAGATTTCAGAATGTAGCATAACTGTCAAAGAATAAAATCCACATTTTAGGATGGTATGGCAGTAGCACTTAGGAAGCAGATCAAGTCCATACTACTAAGTACTATTTTCCATCCTTAGTCAGTCATTCACGATTACTGTAATCCTTTTCAATTCCGTGTTACCATATCCACTGCTATTCATATATTCAAGGACAGCCTGGTGAATATAAACTGAGACCTGGACGAATGATTCTTCCTAAACAGATTTTATGCTTCACTCTTAAACTTTCTCCACTTAAAATGGGTATATGTAAGAAGTGGGAAATAGTAAGAGCTGGAGGGGACGGGAACTCCACAAGGAGAGCAACAGAACAAGATAATTTGAACACAGGGAACTTCCCAGAAAATCATACTCCAACCAAGGACTATTTGAGGAGATGACCTGGAACCCCTGCACAGGTGTAGCCCATGGCAGTTCAGTGTCCAACTGGTTTACATAGTAATGGGAAGAGGGACTGCCTCTGACATAATCTGATTGGCCTGCTAGTTGATCACTTCCCCCTGAGGGGGGAGCAGCCTTACCAGGCCACAGTAGAGGACAATGCAGCCACTTTTGATGAGAACTGATAGACTAAGATCAGAAAGAAGAGGAGAACCTCCCCTATCAGTGGACTTGGGGAGTGGCATGCATGCAGAAAGGGGAGGGAGGGTGGGATCAGCAGGGGAGGAGGGAGGAGCTTATGGGGGGATACAAAATGAATAAAGTGTAATTAATAAAAAAATTTTAAAAAATGGGTATACTTTAAATTTCTCGAAATGCTTTACAAATATTAACTTACTTAACCACATTTCAAGCTGACACTGTAACATGCTGTTTTCAGTCTATCTAAAAGAGGAAATTGTAGCACAGAGAATTCAGTATGACAGTGACAGACTAGAGGCCCAAACCTGGGTTGTTTATACAAGTCCATGCATTCTTTCCATGTGTTATACTCTGGGCATGGCCCTCAACCTTTCTTACCCTTTCCTTATCTGGAAAACAGCACTGCTAATGGCAACAATTCCCAAGTGTAAAGGTCAGTTGCCATACCACTGTATCTGTGCTTGGAGTACAGTCCTGATCCTGTGATAGTTATATCAGTTCTCTCTCACACTACAGTTGGTTTGGAAGACCCTCATTTGTCTTGTAGAGAGATTGGAATATGCAAATCAAATTGTCTTCTCCCAACAGGGACCTCCATGTTTATTCTGTGCAACATGGTCCCAGTGGAAACATGCCTTCTCAAAAGCCTTTCCCATCCTTGGATGCAGATACAGCCTACACCCCACCCTTTAATCCTAATGCTTGGGATATAGGTCCTAGAAAAAAAAGATGACTTCTTCTTTTCTTCTTCTTCTTCTTCTTCTTCTTCTTCTTCTTCTTCTTCTTCTT
>NW_026585644.1:6954242-7044295 GCF_907164565.1 Psammomys obesus | reverse complement strand
TTCTTCTTCTTCTTCTTCTTCTTCTTCTTCTTCTTCTTCTTCTTCTTCTTCTTCTTCTTCTTCTTCTTCCCTCTTGTTCTTCTTTTTCTTATAAAGAAAACTATTTAACTGGGGCTGGCTTATTTTTTCAGAGGCTTTGTCCATTATCATCATGGAGCAAAGCATGGCAACATCTAGACAGACATGGTGTTAGACAGCTTTGAGTTCTACATCTTGATCCAAAGGCAGCAAAAGGAGACTGTGTGTCACACTGGACATAACCCGAACATGGGAGACCTCAAAGTCCTCCCCCACAGTGACAGATTTCCTCTAACAAGACCACACTTAATCCAAGAAGGCCACACCTAATAGTACCACTCCCTATGGACTAAGCATTCAAACACATGAGTCTATGGGGCCCACACCTATTCAGTCCACCGAATTTCACTCTCCAGCCCTCATAGGCTTGTAGCCATAACATGATGCAAAGTACATTTAGTCCAATTTCAAAAGTTCTAATAGGCTACAGTATCAACAATGTTTAAAACTCCAAGTTCAAAGTATTTTTTTAAAATTCTTTATTAATTACACTTTATTCACTTTGTATCCCCCGTGGTTCCCTCCCTTCTCCCGTCCCAATCTCTTCATTCCTACCCCTCTACATGCATTCCCCTCCCCAAGTCCACTGATAGAAGAGGTCTTCTTCTCCTTCCTTCTGATCCTAATCAATTAAGTCTCATCAGGAGTGGTTGCATTGTCTTCTTCTGTGGGCTGGTAATGCTGCTTCCCCCTTAGGGGGAGGTAATTAAAGATCAGCCAATCAGTTCATGTCAGAGACAGTTCCTATTCTTATTTCTATGGGACCCACTTGGACACTGAAATGCCATGGGCTACATCTGTGCAGGGGTCCTATGTGATCTCCATGCATAGTCTTTGGTTGAAGTATCAGTCTCAGGAAAGAAACCTGTGCTCAGATTTTTTGGTTCTGTTGCCCTCCTTGTGGAGTTCCTGTCCTCTCCAGATCTTACTGTTTCCCACTTCTTTCCTAAGATTCTCTGCACTCTGCCCAAAGTTTAGCTATAAGTCTCAGCATCTGCTTTGATAGTCTACAGGGCAGAGGCTTTCAGAGGTCCTCTGTGTCAGGCTCCTGACTTGTTCCCTCTTTTCTCCTTCTTCTGATGTCCATCCTCTTTGTCTTTCTGGATAGGGATTGAGCATTACAGCCAGAGTCCTCCCTCTTGATTAGTTTCTTCAGGTGTACAGATTTTAGTAGGTTTATTCTATATTATATGTCTATATGAGTGAGTATATACCATGTGTGTCTTTCTGTTTCTGGGATAGCTCACTCAGGATGATCTTTTCCAGTTCCCACCATTTACCTGCACATTTCATGATTTCCTTGTTTTTTTTTTTTTTTTTTTTTTTTTTTTTTTTTTTTTTTTTTTTTTTATGGCTGAGTAATATTCCATTGTGTAGATGTACCATGATTTCTGTATCCATTCCTCCGTTTTGGGACATCTGGGTTGTTTCCAGGTTCTGGCTATTACAAATAAAGCTGCTACAAACATGGTTGAGCAAATGTCCTTATTGTGTACTTGATCCTCTTTTGGGTATATGCCTAGGAGTGGTATGGCTGGATCTTGAGGAAGCGCTGTTCCTAGTTGTCTGAGAAAGCACCAGATTGATTTCCAGAGTGGTTGTACAAGTGTACAAACCCACCAGCAGTGGAGGAGGGTTCCCCTTTCTCCATAGCCTCTCTAGCATGTGCTGTCACTTGAGTTTTTGATCTTAGCCATTCTGATGGGTGAAAGGTGAAATCTTTTCTGAGATTCATGCAGTCTTTTAACTGGATGCCCTGTAATATCAAAATCAAAAAAACAGATGACATACTTCCAACACATAATAGCAGAGGATATACATTACCATTCCAACAAGGAGCACAGTGAAGAAATGCTGGGCCAAAACAGGACTCAGTGTGGTTCTCTGGAAAATAGTAACATGTTTGTGAATCTTCTGTTGCTACTTTGACAATTTCAATTAAAGGAAACATTCTACCTCTGTATTACTTGCTCCAGGGTATATACCTCTGACTAATGGGGGAAGATTTGGTGCTTATTCTGACATAAAATTCAGAAGAGTACCTTTGCTCTTAGGAAGCAATAGTGAGAAGACAGGAAGCAGCATGGGGTGTTGCAGTGTTCCCTCATCTTTGTCCTGGTAAGTGTGGCTCACACTGGCCGACGTGCGGTTGGCAAAATTGGGAGCATGAAGCGACTTGTTACAAAACACCTACAAAGAACTTTAGGGTCATAGGACCTCAAAATAGTTCATCACAAGAGAAAAGCATTTCCTTTCCTACTTTTGGAAGTACAGGGGGAAAAGGCCACAAAGCAATGTGAACTTAGTGATAAGCCAAGCTACTAATGAACTGTAGTCTGTGCATAGGATCATAGAATACAGCTTCTTGTCAAAAGTTCTTTCCTACTTGTCAGTAGTACTGCATGGGTGTTTTAACTTACATGTATGTATGTATAAACACCAAATTACAGGACATCAAGACAGTTTTTTTTTTTCTAATCAAAAGATTTTTGTTTGTTACCTATCAAGAAGTTGTATAAGTTATTTGGTTCTGGTCTTTATTATTTATTTTTTTCTTAAGTCATGCTTGATATACTTCCTGAGTTCTTTTATTAAAAATATGTGCATACTATTGTAACAGACAATGCTTATGAAGTGTGTGTGCGCGCACATGACCGAGTGCATGCAAACAGGTTTAAGTTTTGAAGGAAAATAACCCAAATCCTTGCATATTGGAGGCAAGTACTCTGCCACTGAGCTACACACCTAACCCCTAACCTCGTAACTACTAAGTTGTCTGCAAATATTTGGATCTTAAATCCCCAAACAGCCATTAATCTAGCCTTAGATTTTTTTTTTTCTAGGTTGTTCCACTGATGTTTCCATGTTGCAAGACATTCCTGTTAGGTGAATTAACTAAGGATTTTTGAGACTAAATCAGCCAGCATCTTTAATGGATTGTAGCAGAAATATAAAGTGGAGAAACTACGACAGGATCTGAAAGCTTGGATCACATTACTTGCTTCTTTAAACAATTTTTATGAGGATTTAAAAAATTTAGTTATACCTTGTTTTATGAGACCTACTAGAAATTAATCTGCCTAAAAGTATTAGCTAAAGTCTGTTGTTTAAATTTTATATTACTTTTTATATTTAAATGAGTATTGGCATCCAACCACTTACTTGGTCTATGGAAAAGGACCAGACATTGCTGTCTGACAGTAAAATGTTTCATGTGTGCTTGATCTGAATATGTCTGGCACTGAACAAAGGTAGTTCTAAAGAATAACATTCATCTGATCATTGACTGGAGAATGTGTGAACAGATCTTCTTTAGGTGATCAGGATTGTGTGCCTTTTGCTGAAAGAAACTAGTGCAAAGGTGAAGCCCTCCCCCCTCCCAACAAGTACCAGAGAATGGTTGGAAGTAGCTGGACAAATATTTCTCAAGGTTCCACATGTGTTCAAACATGTATAAATCCCTGCTAATAGACTCATCTTGCATCTGTTGTCTTTTAGGGAAGGCTTTGCTAGATTTGGGATCAAGCACAAATTTGAGCACTTCCTTCTGCTTTAAGCAGAATATTGGAATGGTCACTACAGTCCAAGAACAAACTCTAAACCCCCGTCTTCCATCTTCCTTAGCATTTCTATTTTTTTCTGATTAGAACAGTTACCCATGCTTTTCTGACTTCTTCACCAAAGTTTGTAGATAAATTGCTTTTTTCTTGTCTTTAATAAATGGAGATAGACTGGAAATTAATTTCCCTAATATTAGCCAAAATCTACAGTTTAAACATTAGATATTTTTAATATTAAAAAGAAAGCATTGGCATCTAACCACCTAATTTATCTGTGGCAAGGGACCAGATGGCTTTGACAAACAGTAGAATGAAGATCTTCATTTATGGCAATTTCAAGAAAAAAGCACACATTTTGCTACTGCTCTACCTTATTCCAAATGACCAATGTGTTGTCTTATCTCATATTGCTACCTAGGTGTATTGCCTTGAACAGTACAACAATATCAACAAAAGTTCTCAAACTTTTATAAAAAAGGGTGCAATATAACTTCTTTCTTGAATCTCTATATGGTGTTAACCTATCACATCTTCAATCATAAATAAATAAATAGCAATCACTTGCTATTTATTTCATTAAAAGCAAAATGGTCTTGTAGGGGTGGCTCAGATAAGAACTCTAGCTGCCCTTCTACAGGACATTAGTTCTGCTCCCAGAACCATGTCAAGCAGTCCGTGGCTCTTGTGGTCCGGCTCCTGGTGACATAGACCCTTTCTAGCCTCCGTCCACTCCTGCACATACATCTCTCTAGACAGCCAACTCTACGGCAGCTTTGTATGTCGAAGGATCTTTCACAGAAAGGTTGACATCCTATGACTTCATGAAACCTACTCTTGCAGAAACCTACCCTCTCAGAAATGTACCCTAAAATATTAGATGCACAGAGAGTTTCTTAGAAGAGCTGGAGAAAGGATTGAGGGTGCTAGAGAGGTCAACAACACCAGAAGTCAACTAACCTGAGCATGTGGTGGCTCATAGAGCTTGAACCAGCAACCAGATAGCATGCATGATCCCCTACACATATGTAACCTATGTACAGCATGGTCAGCATGTGGGTCCCCTAACAATGGGAATAGGGGCTGTCTCTAACTCTGGTGCCTGATGCTAAATCCCTTCTCCTTGTTGTTCTGCCTTGTCAGGCCCCAATGGGAGAGGATGCTCTTACTCCTACTGTGAGTTGAGGTGCCTGGGTGGGTTGATACCTCTTGATGACCTCCTCTGCTCTGAGAAAGTAGAGGGGCAGAGGAAGAGGGGGACATGAAGGGTAGACTGGGAGAGGAGGAGGGTTAGGGAGGGATCAGGATGTAAAGAGATTAAATTAATAAATGGAATGGAAAAATGTTAAAAAAAAAACCTTAGAGAATGCGCTTACAACACAGACAGGAGTAATTACACAATTCATTTTTTTAAACTTCTCTCTGTACTTTGTATGGATTCATTTGTAAAACAGTGTTCTTTATGGCATATTGACCAGATATGTGCAATTTTCATATCAGATATCTCAGCCAATCATATGTCAGACTTCTAGATTGAGAAAGAGTTCTATGAGTTGTATGGCATTTTACAGAATGCATTCAAATTATGCTCTATTTGGGCTAAATTTTATCTTCAGAGTAAAATAGTCATACTTTTTACGGAGTTATAAATATTGTTCTTTCTAAATTGGCCCTTTGTACAGTTTAGATGGAGTGGTGGTTTGAATAGGAATGGCCTCCATAGACTTATGTGTTTGAATCCTTGGCCCATAGGGAATGACACTATTAGGAAGAGTGGCCTTGATGGAGTAGGTGTGGTCTTGTTGGAGAAGTGTGTCTCTGTGGAGCTGAGCTTTGAGGTCTCCTTGATTCAGATTATGCCCAGCGTGTTACACAGTTTCCTTCTGCTGCCTGTAGATCAAGATGTAGAACTCTTGGTTCCTTCTCTAGCACTGTGCTTGCCTGCAGGAACCTGTACCTCCCACCATGATGGTAATGGACTAAACTTCTGAAACTGTAAGCTGGCCCCAGTGAAATGTTTTCCTTTATTAGAGTTGCTGTGGTCATGGTATCTCTTCACAGCTCTAAAACCTCAATTAAGATAGATATTAATAAGATTTTATTTAATGGATAATGCTTTTCCCATCATCTCATACTGTTGAAAGATCTATGTCTCTGAGAGTAAAATGAATTTTTTGGGGGGAAACTAAATTTTACATATTACTAATCAAACAATTGTACAAAACCATTTCTTTGATTTTTCACAAATTTGGAACCCTCTGGTTTATTGAGCAAGTAATAATTTAGCAAATAATAATCTCCCTTTACAATCCATTTACATTATCTCTGTTTATAATTGCTTTACCTCAAAAGGTATAGGTTGTGTAATTGAGTGAAGTAAGATGTAATTATAATGAAATCATACTTCTATGATTCTCTGTAACTTACTTTTGTAGAGCACTGTGTAAATTTAGGTAACAAGATATAGTTGTAGTACCTTCTTTATTTTGTATCTATTTTTAATGTCAGTTTACATTTCCCAATAGCATTTTTCTATATTCATCTTAATATCTTTCAATCTTAACTCTTCAAACTGTTGACTGTTATGAAAGTGTTGTAGAATCCTTGAAACATTTGTGTTGCACAAGTAAAAGGAAAGTCTTATTTCATTGGCTGTGGTATTTGTCCATGATGACATTTGTCCTCTCACCTTTTGCCAAGTATGATCACAGTAGAGCAACCTTACTTCTGTAGTAGTCCTGGGAATTTGGATCAAGGTCCTTAAATAAGTGCAAAAGCAAAAATGTGAGCTTTTCAGGTCCCCAGAAGATGCTAATTTTCTTTTCTTGACAAAGAAAATGAATTCCAATTCCCTGAAGAAGCATTTACCGAATTTGGGTTCCTTCTGATATCCCAAAGGGATGATCAACAAAATGCCAAGACACACACTTCTTCTAGGGTGACCAGTGGCTTCAGTTTCTGCAGGAAATATGTTAAAATAAACTCCCACTCTTCTTATATTGACAACTTAGAGCTTGAGTAAAAGAGGTCCTGTATGGACACCATACTATTTAAGTAGGTCACCATTCCTGCTCCTGATTTACTAAAGTGTTCTATGCTTGCCTTTTATACATTGTTGTTGCTATTGAGGACTGTTAAAAACTAAGTTGTAATACTGACTGAGTGTAAATAACACTGCCTCTCTACAGACTTTATTTACATGCGTTTCTTGAAAATGTGGAGACAATCATGACAATTTTTCATAGAGAAAGTCAAATGTGGGATATCCATTTATTTAGTTTTATAACTATGTTTTAATACTTGAAATAATGTAAATACAATGTAAACATAGTATTGAGGAAATTGTGAGATGAAAAACTCCACATTCAGTCCAGCTGCAATTTTCCCACACATCCTGCTTGCTCATTCCCATCCTTTGTCTATCCCACGCTCTGGTTCTATTCCCCATACCTCTTGCTTGAAGACTCTTGTTTTTCTACCTCATGAGCACCCTTTTTAATATCCTGGTGTTTTCCCATACTTACTTCCACTTAAATACACACATTTAACCTTTAAGCTTTAGCATCTGAAAGAGACAAGTTGTGGAATTTGTTTTTCTGAGCCTGGGATACCTCACTTAATAAAATATTTTGAACACCTGTACATTTTTCTTCATATTTCACAATTTCATTTTTCTTTATGGCTGAATAGAATTCAGTTTTGTGAGTATGACACATTTTTATTATCCTGTAATTTACTTAGGGACATTTAGGCTGGGTGCATTTCCTTGCTATTATGAAGAGAGCTGCAATAAACATAGATGGCAGTCCAGGAATTAGTTTCATGAGTTGATAAATGTAGTTCTAAGACTAAAATGCTCTGTGACAAGAAGTTGTCAATAGAATAAATAGCTTACAAGGTGGGAGAAAATCTTTGCTAATATTTTCTTTTCTTTTCTTTTCTTTTCTTTTTTCAGACAGGGACTAATACCTAACATATAAAGAAGTGTGAAAACTAAATGGCAAAAAATAAGAACAAAACAAAACAAAAATGACTTCCAATAAAAGAAAAAATGAAAGGATGAAACAGTTCTCAAAAGACGAAACACAAATGCTTAGTCAATATTTTTATTAATTTTTTATATAACATATTTTGATCACACTTTCTCTTCCTCCAACTCCTCCTGGTCCTCTGATCTTTCTCCACACTCAACTTAATGTTTTTTTTCTCTCTCTCTATGAGTCTCCCTCTGTCTCTGTCTGTGTTTCTCTGTCCCTGTCTCACTCCCCCTCCAAAAAAAAAATCAAAACATCAAAAAGCACAAAAATATTCAACATCTTTAAGAGAAATGCAAAATAAATTTAAGTTTCCATTCTATACCATCAGGAAAAGCTATCAAGAGAACAAATGCTGAAAAGAATGTTGTGAAACTCAAACCTTTTCAGGGTTTGTGAAAGTGTAATAGGTTCAGCTACTACAGAGACTGAGGTATAGACATCTTGAAAAATAAGAGCAAAAAGATTTATTAGAAGTTTACCTGTGCGACCTCTGTACACACACCCACAAAACTCTGCATCTCACTACAAGAATAAATATAATTATCTTCAGATACAAAAATCACAAAATGCTTATTTGAAAAACTGCCAGAATTATAATGCCAAGGCCGTGAGCTGGGTGGAAGGAACTTCCAACCACATTTACAAAGGCCTGTTTGCTTGATGATGCATCTTCCCACAGAGAAGACACTTTTACTGAACAATTGGTGGTCCAGTAGTCTGCTACAGTGCAGTGTCTTCTTCAAACCTGAATAAGTCATACGGTAGGCCCATAATCACTATCATTACCTGTATCTTAAACAGCTATTATTTAAGTAGCTTAGTGACTTAGTTTGATGTATACTTATATTTCCACCCTCATTTTTCTCTCCTTATTTAAATTGAGTCAGATTCAAGCTAAGTAAGCTACTGTTAAACAAAATTTTGCTTAGAATTCTAAAACATATGGATAAAACTACTTAAATTTGTGGACTGAGTGGTGGTGGTGGTGTAATTTTGTTTACATATGGATGACAAGTTTTTTTTTCATTTTTTATAAAAGAATGATCAGCTGAGGTGATGATCAGCAAATTAACGAATAAAAGACGATGCCATAGATATACAATGAAATTTTATTTAGTAGTAAATAAACGAAATTTGTAGGAAAATGAATGGGTCTGGCAAGTATTACACTAACTGAAGTCAACAGGAATTTGAAAGACAAAGAAATACATGCCCTCTCTCATATGCATATTAATGTTTGTATGTGTGCAAATAAGGGTATGGGGGAGAATGTGTACAGACTATGAAACTGGTTAAGAGACCATAAGAGGGAACAAGAGACTTTGAGGAAGGGTCAGGAGACCGTTGTGACACAAAATCACAAAGGTACAAGGTAGGATGGAAAATGAGGGAGAAGTGAGCATGAAAACAACAAAGAATTTCCCTGAAAAAGAAATCCATAATGAAATATTTGTACCTTAATTTTAAAGAAATTCCTTCCTTCTAGGAGGGAATTAGATAGAAATAATAATGTTAAAAATGAAAATTGTGGTAGTAGTTTTCCTTGGGAAAAGAAGCTAAACAATAATTATTTTGAGAATCAGCAAAGTTCATTCTGGGACCTTTTGTTATATCTGTGATTTCCATGGGGAGAGGGCAGGAAATGAGAGCACTCAGAATGTTACACTATGCAGTGTCCTCCGGCTTACAAAAGGACATTTTAGCCATCTGAGAACGCTCTGGAACTCTCTCCTTAAAAACACCTTTTCTATACTACATCACTGCCACTTTTTTTTTTTTTTACAGGAATTAATTCTTAAAAACCAACTGATTGATTTGTCCATGAAAAAATAAAATCAAATAGCTTTCATTCAGAATAATCCGTTGGATATTTTCATTAGAAATGGCTTAATATGTCTCTCAAAGAAGACTGTGAAGACAGCAGTAACTGCAAGTGCCCAAACTGACGTTAAAGAAATAATACGGTTTAGTAATATAATGTTAACATAATAATTATGTACGAAAATTACATATCTTCATAGAAACTCTCCAAGACATCAGACGGAAACATATAAGACTACAGACATCTGTCTCTTTCTAATCAAAAGATATCTACAATGTACATTTTGGTGTGACATCTAATGGGCAATAAATCGCAGTGTCAGCTGAAGACTTGGAGAGTGTGAATTTATACTAAAGTAATGATTAGAGGGAAGACAGGTCTCGGGAGTTGTGAAATGTCCCTTCTGGATGCAGATTTGCTTCTGATATTTAGAAGTTGCATAATCTTAAGAAATTCACTTCTGTCTATGAATTCTCCTTGTTTCTGAAACAGTAGAAAGCTATAAATACTATCACAGGGGCTGAAGGGAGCGATGCGTGAGAAGGCTGTCTACAAACCGGAGAGAACCAGAAAAACAAACTAATATGGAGAACATTTACTGTCTAGAAACATTGAAATGAAGCAATGAATAAAGCAAGAAATCTTTTCTCTTGTGTAATAGATGATTCCTATCATAAAAAGAGACAAGAAAAATATTATACTTACTACTCTAGGAGAAAGACATCCCATGTGCATTTTTAAGCTCTGCTATCTGCCAATGAAATCCCCAGATGAGGCCATTCCTTTCCTATGAAAGAAGGACACACCACTCCCAACCTCTTGCAAACTGACAGAGCTGTCTAAAAATACTCCTGCACATTATGAATTAATGGTTCCCAATTTGAAATTACAATATCATTTTATATGTTCCCTGCACTTCCCTTGAGCACGGATTTATTCATTATGACTTCTTTTCTGCAAGACAAAAAATCTTTGCAAATATTTGCCCTTGTTTTCCTTTGGCACTGTGCGAGGAGACTCTGACTGTCAAAGGAGGGACAGGATGTCTTTTTTGGATTATAGTTGTATTTGGCTAAATTCACTGAAGGGAAGACAGTGTTCTTGAGTGCCAGCATGTGGTTAAGGGCTAACAAGCAGGAAAAAATTCAGCTATTTTGGTAAATCAAGCAATGCTTTATTGTAGGCAAGAAAGAAAAGCAACAGCTGTAGAAGTTAGACAGTCATTTTTGCTTTTGAATAGCCCTGAATAACTTTTATTTATATTGACTTACATTTAACTTCAGCATATAATTATAACAACAACTTTGGTCATCACTAGGTCAGACAGTCACCATTTGTGTTTATGGTAAGATGAGATTATTAAAAAGGCATCACTCTCTCACCAAAAAGAGGATGGGGTAAATTACTTTATGCAGGCATAATTTATTATTCCAACTTCAATCTTCTGAATAAAATATGTTTGTGCTGCTTGAGAACTGAAGTCCACCTGTTGATGGCATTGTGTACTATGTGGATGTATATCAGTTTCCGATATCATAGAAAGTGTATGCATTTGAAAGTTCTAATTGTGTAGTCTTAGCCTTACTGACTATGCTAACTAACTGTGCGGCAAAATAAATATTATTACTACAGCAAATTAACCTACCATACTTATTTTTCAGAAGATTTAAAAATAATTGATCATGATTACAATAAATAGTAATTATATAATTTGCTGGGAAAATACAGTCCACGTAAATTGGCAAATGCATATCAGGGTTCTGCACCACATTCTACAAATAATGCAACAATACAATGTCTACTGAATTTTGTTTGTATTCTTGCATAAGATCATCAAAGTTTAAAAAAATATATATATGAATCCTGAGCCTAACAAAGTTAGCTCTTTACTACACGCCCTTGCTGTCTTAGCGAGGGGTGTAGTTCTATGGAAGGGTCACAGTAGTCTGAACAGTGGGAAGTGGACTGCCGAGAACAGCAGCTTTTAGATGTGTTATAAAGAAGTAATTCATATTTCAGTTTCTATGCTGGGAACTGGATGGGCTGCGACTAGAAACTTGAATTTTGCAATGTCTCATCGGAGTACATTTTATATTGTTAAACTTTTACTGGGACATTGAAGTGGACAACTGCTTTCTCACTGTTACTTCAGGAGACCATACTGATTAAACATCGATATAAACACATGTATACATATGTATTTATCACATACTTCATAAGTGTTTTTCTCTGTTGTGTGAAAGGTATTTTTGCTTTCTTCACAATTACCTTCAATGCACTAATAATTTCAATTTTGATCAAGTATAGTACACTATTTTCTCATTTTCCTGGGATTTTATATTATATTTAACACTTCATTGCTTAATCCAAGATCCTTTAGATGCAAATTTGAATTTCTTTCTACCAGTTTATTGTCTTGGCTCTTTTCATTGGATCTTTAGTTCATATAGATAAATTCTCATGTAGGATGAATCCAATGTATTCAAATGGAGGATTAAAAAAATGTTTATTTAATCAAACTATTTCAACAGTGAGTTTTAGTCTCCCAGGAAAGCATTGAGCTGAAATTGTCCAGCTAAATATGTGAAAATTGCTGTAAATATGTGATACAAATATTCCTGGCCTACAGAGAGCAAGCGTAGCACACACTCTGGCTCCTCTGGAAAGCATGTTACAGCTGTGTTTTTCACATGTCACACACATGTGAAAGGCTATTCTTTTGCTGTCTGATTGCTATGTGTCCATAAATAATTTCCTCTGGCTCTCACGCTCCTATGTGAAATCTTGACATTGTCCACTAACTGCGAACACTGTAATAAGCTGATTATGGCATGAAGCTCCGAGCCTGAGTGACATAGGAATGTGTTACATTGGTTTTAGAAGGAAAGCAAACATAAGAAGCAACAGCCTTAGGCCTTGTCATCATAAAGACATTAGGTGGAAGACAATCACCATTTTTGAAAAGAAAAAAAGCATAAAAAAGTTACATTCTAAGTATATTATACATTCTAAGTATATTAGATACATAAAACAAAAGATTACAAGTTCAGTTTTAACTTTAGACACAAATTAAGATAGAAAGTCTAGGTATTAAATTCATCAAATTATTAATATGCATTTGAAATTAAAATTAAGAGTTAAGAAACAAATATTAATGCATAACCATATCAATAACTACTCTACAATGTTTAGTATTTTGTTAATATTGAATTGCGTTTTTTCTTTCTCACATCTCTGTACTTTATTGCCTTTCTATTTTCTTTCATCATTCTTTTCTTCCATCCCTTTCTTCTTCCCACAAATTTTTTCTTCCTTCTTTTTTGTTGAATTTTCAGTTTTTGAGCATAATCATATGTACATATACATACATATATATCCACACATACTTTTAGAGTGTGTAGCTAATGCTATTAAAAAAGGCTTTATTGTGTCATGCCAAATAGGATCCAGCCTATATACCTAAGCACCAAAATATTTGTAGAAAGACATATTAAGTTCTATTGGTGTAATAAACTTGTATAAATTTTTTTTAAAAAAATGTTACTTCATTTTATAAAGCTTTATTTCTAATAGCCAGAATCTGGAAACAACCTAGATATCCCTCAACAGAAGAATGGATACAGAAAGTGTGGTACATCTACACAATGGAACACTACTCAGCAAATAAAAACAAGGAAATGGTGAAATTTGCTGGCAAATGGTGGGAACTAGA
Organism: Psammomys obesus; assembly: GCF_907164565.1. Lineage (NCBI taxonomy): Eukaryota > Metazoa > Chordata > Mammalia > Rodentia > Muridae > Psammomys > Psammomys obesus. The sequence goes on along the minus strand of NW_026585644.1, from coordinate 7,031,089 downwards.
AAAGATCATCCTGACTGAGGTAACCCAGAACCAGAAAGACACTCATGTTATATATTCACTTATAAATGGGTATTAGCCATACAATATAGAATAAACAGACTTCAATCTATAGCCCTAAAGAAGCTAAACAACAAGGAGGACCCTAGGGAAGATACTTAATCCTCATTCAGAAGGGAAAACAGGCTAGATGTTGGAAGTAGTAGAAGACAAGGAACAGGAGAGGAGTCTTCCACAGAGAACCTCTGAAATGCTCTACTCACCAGGGTATCTAAGGAGATACTGAGACTCATAGCCAAACTTTGGGCAGAGTTCAGGGAATCTTATGGAAAAAGAGGGAAATAGAAAGATCTGGAGGAAATAGGAGCTTCACAAAGAGACCAACAGAGCCAAAATTTATGGGCACAGGGGTCTTTCCTGAGACTGATACCCCAACCAAGAACCAAGCATGGAGATAAACTAGAACCCCTGTACAGATGCAGCCCATAGACTCAGTCTCCAAATGGGCTCCCTAGTAAGAGATACAGCGGCTGTCTCTGACATGAACTCAGTGACAGGCTCTTTGATCACCTCCTCCTTAGGAGTGCTGCCTTGCCAGGCCACAGAGGAAGACATTGCAGCCAGTCCTAATGGGACCTGATAGGCTAGGGTCAGACAGAAGGGGAGGAGGTCCTCCCTTATCAGGGTACTAGGGAAAGTCATAGGGGGAGATGAAAGAGGGTGGGACTGGGAGGAGACAAGCGAGGGGGCTGTAATGGGAAATAAAATGTGAATACATTGAAATTAACTAATTAATTTAAAAAGTTTAGCCCAACTTGAGACTCCCACCCATAGAAGAAAGCCAATCCCTGACACAATTAAGATATTCTGTTATGCTTACAGACAGAAGCCTAGCATAACTCTCGTCACTCAGCAGCCAATGGAAACAGATGCAAAGACCCACAGCCAAATAATGGGCAGAGCTCGGAGTCTTATGGAAGAGTAGAAATAAAGATTGAGGGAACAAGAAGGGTCAATAACACCATGAGAAATCCTACAGAGGAACTAAAGTAGGCATATGGGGGCTCACAGAGCGGACCCCTAGCCAGAGAGCATGCAAGGGCTGGGCCTAGGCGCCCTACATATGTATAACAGATGTGCAGTTTGAGCTGCATGTGGGTCACCTAGCAATTGGAGCGGGGACCTCTCTCTGACTCTGTTGTCTGCCTTTGCATCCCTTTCCCCTAGCTGGGCTGCCATGTCTGGCCTCCATGGGAGAGGATAAGCTTAGTCCTGCTGAGACTTGATATGTCAGGGAGGTTGGTAAGCTTCTTTGAGGAGAAGAGGAAGGGAATGTGAGGGTGGGACTGGAAGGAGAGAAGGGAGGGGTCTGTGATCAGGCTGTTGGTGATTAAATAAATTAATTAAAGAAGGAAAACAACAGTGATCTATAAACAAAGGGAAAAAAATAAAATACCATATGCATAACAGCAGCAAAATAAATAAATAAGTAGATAAATAAACAAATAAATAAATAAATTTATTAATTAATTAATAACCTAGAACTTGAGCTATCTGAAATATGGCACATCATGCAATGTTAAATGATTCCTCATTATGTTTTTAGGAGTGATGATTTTTATTTTTTCAAAGTAAAGATAGCTTCTTAACATGTCTTTAAGATAACAATTCAGCAATTTACAGATTAGACAAAAAGTCTAGTCTGAAGAGGTCATTGCAACAAGTAATGAAAGACAAGGAAGAGAAGGAGATGAAAGTAAAGGAGAAAGAAGGAAGAGTAGAAAATGGAAATGAAGAAAGAAAGGACAATGGGAAGGACAGAACAAGTGAGGAGAAAGTGAAACAAATGAAGAATGGCTTTTTTTTTACATTGCGTTCGTTTGGTTATTCTGTAGATTGCTGTGACAAAACTCTGGGCTGAAAAATCGTTATGCTGAGTTCAATTTTTTTTCCTTTTCACTCAAACCATCTGTTAGTAAACAACATTATGAAGTAGCATAAGCCAAAGCACAACCTAAACATGTTTGTTCTGTTATTAACCTTTTGCCTCCTGTGATAAACTTTCAGTAATCCTTGTCAAATGTTGCACCACATAGAATAGGTAAACTGAGACCAGGTTACATTTTTTTTTCTGTTAGGCCAGATAACAAGTTAATGTAAATATGAGATGACACATACTTCTACGTGCAGTTAACTTATTTCTAAATACTGTGATATTCTGTCACAAGGAATTAGACTGTAATAAACACGTTCATTATAAAAAGACATTGTTTCTCTGTGAGTGTGCATGCATGCATGAATGCATTTATGTGTGAGTGTGTGTTTCTCTGTGTGTGTCTTTGCAGCCAAATGGACTCTCGGTAAATTGAATGCAAAGTCCTTCTTCAGAAGCCTGTTAGGTAAATGCCTTGGTGGCAATCTTTCTTTCTTTTCTTTCTTCCATTTGGTTAGATAATGCCCATTTGTTCTTTTAAGAGTGTTCTTATTTTCATGTGTTCTGGTTGTCTTAAGGAAAGATTGATGTCTGGTGTCACTGCTAGGCAGCTCAGACTCTTCAGAGTCACTGCCCTCCACATCCTCGCCCTCCTGCTCAGCAGGACATCACACACATTGGCGGCCAATATTCAGAAGGGAAATTCTTTAATGGCAATAAGCTTGCCAATGAAACCCTCTCCAAATGCTCAGAACTCTTAGTGGTTGGATGTTAGGGCACCATATGGCAAGACTAATGGGAATACATTCGTATGTGAGCTGAACAGTGCTAGCCAATGCTAGAAGAGATTCAGAATTCAAAATTTCCTATGTCATTAAACTTTTCACCAGAATATCATCCCTATGGTAGGCTGTGAGGATCTGGATCTATTTAACTGCAGCCTGACCCTCTTCTTCCAGACGGAAAATCTTAGTGATCAATTGCATTAATAACAGCAATTGTCAGTGTGCATTTTACAAGTGATTTCCACAGTGTGACACGTTCCAGCTATACCTTCACCCCCATGGAGAGTAGAGCAATAAGAGCGAACACTTCGCACTGTAAGGAAAATGAAAGGAATTTATATAAAATGACATAAAGCAGGTGTTTAGGAACCATTGAGCTCCATATATTAGGGGAAAGTACTATTGCAGAATTTAACCATTTAGGAGCTTTGTGGTCATGGAAAAACTATGTACTATCTGCTTTTTGTTTCTTTTTTCTTTTCTTTTTTAAGAGACGAGTTCACGTAGCTCAGGCTGGCCTTCCATGTGGGAGAAGCTGGCCCTGATGTTTGGATGATCTTTCTCCCTCACACCTGTAAAGTAATAAAATGTTTACTTCCTTGACTGCCTGGTTACCATGCTTTCTATGAGTTAAGGAAAAACTCTTGTACTTTTATGAAGAATAGCGTAATTGCTTTCACAGTATTGAACAGAGATAGAATATGGAGTTTATTTTCTTAGTTTTTTTTTTTTTAATTCAGTTATACAGAATTATCTTTTGTTTACCAGGCTACAAAGAAAAGCTAAGGCAGATAGAATGAGTGAGTTATGTAAGGATTCAGGTACTGATGGTTCAGACAAACCAATTTTATAAAATAAACATGTATAATCAAGATCATACATTATTGTCTGTTATAGAAAGAAAACCGTGTGTTGATTAAAGGAAGTTGGACAAACTAAATTTCTTCATTTCTGACGAAATAGTGGTTGACTTTAAGTGCAGGAGTATTTGCGGAGTTGGAGGCTTGCTTGCCTAAGAGCAATAGGGATTTCACACTCATTCTTTGCTGCAGAGAACTAAAGTTTCCTTAGGAAAAGGATAGAGATGAAAAATGTGTTGACATGTGACACGAAAACCGGAGACCATGGCAGGATGATGGTGTTCGAAAGGCACAGAATGGAGCATACCTGTGTGTGGAGAAGATACCTGTGTTATATAACATTCACATGTCACAAAATATGGCTTTTTTAACCTCAACTTTAGAAAAATGTTGAACACGCTGCTGTCTTCCCAGAAAGCTCTTTCGTTTGGTGTGGAAGTATCGAATGAAGCCTTTGCCCTAGAACTTGAGTGTGATGCCCACGTGCAGATGTCTCTCAGCGAATACTTCTGATGGCACTGACTGTGAGGACGCCACAAGGAGTGTGGGAACAGAAAATGCCAGTGGTGCAATGGATTGGCAGGAGCAGATGATGGGATTTTGATTGGCGTTGGAAAGAAAGTATGATTAAGAGGGTATTATAGTTACATGGCAGAATAACAAAGAGGAAGAATATCTCAGAGGAGACAAAGAACTCACAGTATCTGGGTTTGAATGCCAGGTAGTAACAGGTCATGGTGGAGAGCTGGGTGGGGTGGAAACCGACTTACTCCTCTTAGAATAATCATAGAGATACTGGTATGAACAGTTATTTCAATGGCCAAATAGCACAGCCAGGACAAAAACACACTCTCACCAGTTATATCACGGCACAACACTCACCGACAACTTTTCCTGTCAACCAGCTACATACAGTTATTTTTAAGGACTATCACAGAGTAAAACTGAAATACTCGGGTGAAGCCTTTCAGGTTTGATTCAACCTGGTTTATTTACCGGACACCACCTTATTCTTTGCAAGTTCAGTAATGTTGAAGTTTTCTATTGTAATAACTAGGCTCATTTGCTATGAAGTACTAAAAAAAACAATTTTATAATACAAAGACGAATTTTCAGACCAGTGAGACGTCCTTATTAAAGGCAAATAGAGCCTGGTACACTGCATTGTTGCTCACAGGATAATCTCCGTCCACTCATTACACAGAAAATTCATTTTACCTAGATATTCTGGTACATTTCTAGCCACCTATCTTTTCCTGACAGGCTTGTACTGTTTTGCTCTCCTGGCCATTTCCTCCTGTTACACCCCCTTCAAAATTTATAGTTTCTTGATTTTTCACTTCTGGTACCTGAAGATACAAATAATATAACTCATTATTCTAAGATTATTGTAGTAGAGTTTATTGTGTCTCACCACAGGAGATCATACAGCACAGAGTGTGTGCTGACCTCAGCTGACTGTTCACACTATTGACAATTCTTCTTGTACCGTTTCTGCTCCCTAATTTACCTTGCTCAAACTCATATGGAAGATATGCCTGCTTTCTTTGCAAGACACACATATCCCTATGAATCTGATTATTGTAAATAAGTAAAACTCTGAATGATGCAAAGCCTGCCTTAAACAGTTAAGTGACTACTTTGATCTAGATCTCAATGCATAAGATTTGCTTATTGATTGAATAAGTTACATCAAAACGATAAACAACAGCATATATTTCACTGTTATTTGAAAAGTAACATAGGTGATTTTATTTCAAGTTTGTCAACATTTTCAGAAAATCGTTTTCTACATGAAGGGCTGGTTTATCATATTTTTGAGGAGTAATCTTTTTAATCAGAATTGTCTCTTTTCTAGCCTGCTACATTTCTTGAAATTTCAGTGGTCATATCGCTTAGTGAATCCATGAGTGGCTTCAGTTTCGGCCATTCATTCTCTATTTAGGGGACAAGAGCCTTTGTCTACATTTTCAGAAATTAATATCAGGATTCCCTCTCTGGAGTCTTTTGCCAAGTTGAATTGATAGAAATCTTCTATCAGTCAAAGCAGACCACAGAATAACTGTGAGAAGAGAGGTGCAAAGGAGGAATGGTCCAGCTAAGAAGAGAGGGAGAGAAAAAGAGTCCATTGAATGGAGTGCCTCATTCAGAATATTATCTATAGTTAATTGTTTTGATAACCTAATAAAGTAGATGACAGAATGAAAGTTTACAATGACGTTTGGTGACTAAATAGTCAAGTTCCTCTGGTTGAAAATCCTGCCAAGGGTCTATATCTTACAACCAGCTTAAAGAATCATCTGGCTTGAATAAAGGTGAATCCCTTTGAATTGGTTCTGCTAAGTCCAAAGGCACAGCTGTCAGCATACTAGTTCTCCCTAATGCTTCGGTATGGAATGGTGGAGCTGTTGTCTAGCCTAATAAACATGCAGGATGCACAATACACTCTGTGTGAATATATATGTGCAAAATATTCTCTGACTTGGACTCATTAGGCTTTTGGAGGAAAAACATACTCTGTTTTTCTCGTTTTTTTTCAGCAATGTTTTATTATTCTTCCCCCTTTTATGTTTCTAAAACTTGAATGAAGTATACTGTGGCAGAGCAATCTTCCCAGGAAAGCCAGTACAGCATCACTAAGAAAGTTCTGCAGTCCCTAAGAGAGCATCACCCTAACTAACCAAAGACCACTTTAAGGTTTCAGCTTCCCGCATAAGAACTCTCCAGGCATGAAGTTTCACATGGACTTTTGGCAGCAAAATCAGTTAAGCTACAGTAGGGTCTTCGTTCTAAGCATGGCGTCAAAGGCCTATTTTATTTTATCATTTCATTTTCTTCAATAGCACCTCTTCTGACACCCAGAGTGTTTTTCTTGCCATTCGTCCATTCTTCTGCAAGGATTTTATTCCTGAGCATGTGGTCTATATCAGCTTCCATGACACAGAATAGTTCTGTCTGTCCTTGCTCACTGTCAAGTGGATCCCACTGTCCTGAAGCCACCTCTGCTTAGAAATCCTGTCTTTAATCTCTTTCTCTAACACCCTACTTTATTTGTTTGTTTGGTTTTGGTTTTGGTTTCTCAAGACATCCTTGTTGTAGCCCCGTCTCTCTTACCCTTTCAGGCCCAACCTCTCTCCCACCCCATCCTTCTCTCCTGATCTCATCAAGTCTTTCAGAACTGAGCATATCCTCTTCGCTTGTGGCCTGACAAGGCAGTCCCACAGGGAGAAGTGATCAAAAATCTGGTAAGAGAGTCCATGTCAAATTCAGTTACTGCTTTTCCTTACTTGAGGACCCACATGAGGCCTAAGCTGCCCATTGGCTTTGCAGGGCTAGTTCATGCAAGGTAAAAATGCTCCAGTCTCAACAATCCCCTCTGGGTCCTGGTAAATTGGTTCTGTTGGTCTTCTTGTGGAGCTCCTGTCACTTCCAGGTCTTCTTTGTTTCTTCCCACTTTTCCACTAGTCTCCCTACTCATCACCCGATGTTTGGTTATGAGTTTTGATGCTTACTAGTTAGAGCCTCCTAAAGGACAGCTTGTATAGGCCCCTGTCTGAAAGCTTAGCGGAGTATGATTCATAGTATCAGGGGCTGGTAGTGAGATTCCGTCTCACACTGGTCAGAATGGCTAAGATAAAAAGATCAAGTGTCAGCACATGCTGGCTAAGATGTGCTCCCCCATTGCTGGTGGCAGTGCAAGCTTGTACAACCACCTTTGAAATCAAACTGGCGCTTCCTCAGACAACTGGGAATACGTCTTCCTTAAAACCCAGCTGTATCACTCCTGAGCATGCACCCAAAAGACACTCCACCATAAAACAAGGCCATTTGATCAACTATGTTCATGGTAGCTTTATTCGTAATAGCCAGCATCTGGGAACAATCTAGATGTCCCTTAATCAAAGAACAAATAAAGAAACGGTGGCACTTTTATGCAACGGAATACTACTCAGCTAACACAAAAAAAGAAATCATGAAATTTGCAGGCACATGGATGAAACTAGAAACTATCATCCTGAGTGAGGTATCCCAGACCCAGAAAGGCATACATGGTATGTACTTCCTTATAAGTGGATTTTAGCCATATAATATAGGGTAAACATACTACATGGCACAGACCCAAAGAAGCTATTTAACAAAGAGGATCCAAGGGAGGATGCATAAATCTCACTCGGAAAGGGAGATAGAATAGACAGAGGTAGTGGCTGAAGAGAGGGAACAAGGTAGGAGAGGGAACACAGAGAGTTAAGAGAGTGGAGATGAGACCTGGGGAGAGCAAGGGGGAGAGGACAGAAGGACTGTAGAGAAAAAAGACACTGAGGGTGGCGACATCTCTGTGATAAGCTGGGAAACTAAGTCAGGGTAGGTCCTGGAAGGATATGAGAGGAACTCTAGCAGAAAGTCCCGGTAGTAGAGGCCATAGAGACTGAAGAGTACACCGCCTAACTAGTCTCCTAGCAGAGGGAGGGGACATGGACTTTTAAGTAGGGTTACGATCAGACGACTGGGGAATAACAGCACCACTGTGGTAAGCAGAGTAGGTTGCTGGGAGGACAGGCAGGTGGGCAGGCTTGTAGTTACCACTAACAAAATATGGACCCTGCTTATTTTCTTCCCAGCAAGTGACACTGTTCATTGAATGAAGTAGAACATGATTCAATCTAGCAAGACACAGGAAATAGATGCCAGAACAATATTCTAGATTTCCTCTCACCACCTTCCTAACACTGTCACTTCAGAAAGCCAGTGAAAAAAAAAATGTGCGGTGTGGACCTTTGCCAGCTGGAAGCGCTTTGTACACACAAGCTTCACATTACCACACATCATCTAAAGTTCCTTCTGCCCGTCGCTATAAAGGGTTACAAATTTGTAATAAAATGATCGTATCTTCGTTATTGGGTTATACTTCTGTTGAGTAAGTAAAAGGATTAAGGGTATTGATTATGATATGTTACAATTAGATGAACAAGCCCTAGTGACAATAGAACAAAGATTTATATCGCTGGGTTTTGATTTTTATTTTAGTAGTGGTAGACCTAAGCTCCACGCTTACCTTCAGGTATTCAAAAGCTCTACATCCACTGTCTCTGTGAATGTATGGGCCCTGGGGTCACCACTGAATACTGAATACTGTGCATTTCCTTCAGGAGTGGGAGAATGAGTACAGTAGGGTTTCACATTATTCCCTCCATGACACCATTAAGACACTGCCCTGTATATTCATGTAGGTTCAATGGGACTGGGGAAGAATCTTTGCTATCAGTAACAAAAGATTAAAGTTCAAAATAGTAAAAAATAGTTTTTCAGTGTTGAATTTCTTGAAAATTTTACAGAAATTTTATTAGATTGTAAATCATTCCCTCCTATTCCAGATATGCATATTAATATGTAATTGTTTCATCTTGGTCATAGAGGTTCTGGTGAGTGTCTTTATTTACTATTTTGCACTTCAATCTTTGAGTCTATGCAGTATTTGTTCATATCATGAATTTTATAAATTAGGGCTAATTTGATTTGTATGAAATCAAATATTACACTAAATATAGTTTTAACTCTTAGCTTTCAGTATAAAATTTTATTTTGTTATGTTTGGTTTTAGTTTGGTTTGTTTGCTTATTTGTTTGTGGAGGCTGGATTTTGTGAAGTCCCAACCAGGCTTTAGCTTGGTATTAACTTTGATTTCCTTTGAACTATTGATTCAGCTTCTCAGGTGTTTGCATTACAGGCGAGCTCCAGGCTTAAAATCATGAATTGTGAAAACTACAGATTTTTCTTGTAAAACACAAATGAATACTGTAATTACTAATAACATTGTTATCAATATTGTTGAGATATTTTAATCTTATTCAATAAATCAATAATAAATACTACATTATTTTCCCTTTGTGGAAATGTTTAAGTGTATTTATTTACAACTTATTATCATAAATGTTTGACTTCTAAAGAAAAATCTACAAATTACTTCTTGCAACCTTTTGTCTTTATTAATTTATGAGATAATTTTGAAGATTGATGTAGTGGGATAGAGAGATGGCTCAGAGGTTAAGAGCACTGGCTGCTTTTCCAGAGGTCCTGAGTTCAATTCCCAGCAACCAGAGTGTGGCCCACAACCAGCCATAATTAAATCTGGTGTGCAGGTGTACATGTAGGCAGAACATTGTATATACAATAAACAAATAAATCTTTAAAAAAATCGATGTAGCAAGGTTTTCTATAGAGAGGATGTTATTTTTTTCTGTGCTGAAAAATATATCTGGTGTCTACTTATGGCCTCCACCTGTGCATGCATCTACAGTCACTCATAACAACACACACATATACACAAGCAAATACCACACACAGAGAACACACATATGGAGAACTCTCTCTCTGCCTTGTGCACACACACACACACACACACACACACTTAGAAAGAAAGGGAGGGAAGAACGAAGAGAGGGAGAATAAAAGTAGGGTGAGTTCATAAACTAAGTTACTAGTGATGGCAGCATTTCTTCTCTTTAAAGGAAACTTTTTCTATTATGTTTGTCTTTGCTTTGTTTCCCATTGCTTGAATAAAATATCCTGATCAAAGCAATTCAAAGGAGAAAATGATTATTTGTGTTATAATTCCAAGTCTCTCCCATCCGGGAAGCCACTACGAGAGAATCTTAAGAAAGCATTTCATATCATACCCACGTATTATACCCCAGAGACACAGGCTAATGCATACACAGTAGTGCCCAGTCCACACTCTCCACTTCTATAATCCAGGGCTCTTGGCAGGGGGTGAGCCACACATCCTGCATGAGTTGTACCATCTCAATCATCACAATAGATGTCACATGTGCAGCATACTTCTGGAAAATTGTTAACATGCTATGGCTGTTTAAATTATGGCACACATAGGTTCATATGCTTGAAATCTTGCTCAAAAGTTCATAAATCTGTTTGGGAAGGATTAGGAGGTTTGCTCTCTTACAGGAGCTGAGCCATCAGGCGTGAGCTTTACACCAGGCCCAATCTCTTTCTGTCTCTTCTTTCTAACAGTGCACGTAAGATCTAAGTTATCTGCTACCTTTACTGCAACCATGCTACTCACCATGATGGTCAAGGAATCACCCCTGAATTGGTAAGGAAGCCCCCAGTTAAATGCTTTATTTTATAAGTTGCCGAGGTCATGGTGTCTGTTCATAACAATAGGACAGTGAATTACACACATACTTTCAAGGATGCTGTATTACTAATCTTCCAACCTTCCACAGACATACAAGGCATACACACACACACACACACACACATACACATACATACACACACACACATACACATGCTTTGACATAACAGTAAACAAGACTGGAAGAATGGGGCCATTTAGAAAGGGAAGGGAGATCAATAAAAGCTCTAAGACAAGTAGACAGATAGTAACTTGGACAAATATATTAATATGTGCATGAAAATGTCATAATATGGCCAATTACTATGTATAATGAGTCTATGCAAATAAGACATTTGAAAAGAAAAAAATATTGACAGAAGCTTTATTTGCATCACCCACTGAAAATAACTGAAATGCATATCAAATTGAAAATGAACACAAACAAAACAGTGAACAGTTTTATTTAGGAATACCACTCAGCAATTAAGGAGCAAATAATTATAAACACAGAAGGGGGGCAGTCTTTATTCTTTTATGTTGAATTAAAAAAAAGTGGGGGGAACATCATAATTTGAGTACTAAGTACTGTAGGCTTCTTTATTTTTTGGCCATTTTTTGGCCATTTTGAGTTTCTTTTTTTTTTCTTTTCTTTTTTTTTTTTTTTACTCTTTTATTACTATTTTTATCATTCATTACAATTTATTTATTCAATTTGTATCCCAGCTGTGGACCCCTCCCTTGTTTCCTCCCATTCCCCTCCTACCTCCCTCTTCTATTTAATCATCATCTTCAAAGCTAAACTAGAAGAACAGGAAGCAAATTGTAAGGATGGCATGGACCTAGGGTGATGGTGTCACTGGATGCCTCATTTATACCTCGGTGTACATGTTAGTAACTTAAACTAAGAACAGTTTACTGGGGGATTATTTCAAGGAGTTGAAAATCAGCCTGTGGCTTTCATGAACCCACCAGCCCAAGCTCTGAAGGTTTACCTGTCACTGGGTGGTTTGGCTCAGGGAAGGGTGTATTGCATCCAGAGCCTCAGCTGCACAGGGTTCTGTCCATATGCCCTTGTATTACTGTTGGCTGGATTCCTGATGTGTATACTAACAGGCTTCGCTCCTGACGGCTGCTTCTCAGTATGGTGCTTCTCTCAGTTCCCCTCAGAAGTAGCTCAGCAAAGGGTGATTCCCACCATGGCATCTGGAAACGGGAGAATATGAGAGAGTACTGGAGACGCAGCTACTCTTTTTAATTACCAAAGAGACATCCCATCCATCATCTTTGCCAAAATCCCATTTCCTAGAAGGGAGTCCCTTAGCCTCGCTGATTTAGTAGGGAGGATCTGGAATCTCCAGAGCCTTCTCTCACTTGGCAGGAGAGAATCAGGTGGCCCAAGCTCAAGGACTTGTTGCTGAGGATCCCCCAAATTCCACTTCACCACACTCTCAAAGTTCTTCATTCCCTAACATGCTTCAGGAACCTATCTCAACCACAGGGTGGATGGAAAAAAATATAGAATGATAAGTTTCTCTGTAGTAATAGTAATTACATAGCTGCATTTGTTTGTCAAGCATTATATTAGAAATTGGGAGGTTTATGCAAATATATACATTTTATAAAGATTTGTTTCTTTTTGTGTGTATTGTGTGTGTGTGTGTGTGTGTGTGTGTGTGTGTGTGTGTTTGCCTGTGTGTGTAGCACCATATGCAAGCAGGTACTAAGAGAGTCCAGGACATTGAATCCCCAGGAACTGGAGTTACAAGCAGTTATGAACCTCCCAGTGTAGGTGATGAGAAGAAAACATGGGTCCTCTGAAAGAACAGCAAAGTGCTCTTAACCACTGAACTATTCAGGCCCTAAAACTTATAAATTGATTAAAGTATTTATAATTAAAAATTTAATAATACAACACACATAATACATTAGAATTTGGCTAAATGAATGGATTTTTTGGCTACATATTAAAATATATTCAATAAATGTACATTTGACACTATGAATAAAAATATTATTTCTAATTATGCTATTGCAAAGCTCTAATAAAATGTTATATGAGCATAAAGTCTACAATTAGCTTAAAGGAAAAGAAAGAAGTATTATTGTTGAACCAAATATATGATTTTATTAAATCTTTTCATAAAGTGAGCTTTTCTGAATAATATCTTTTTTCCTCTTTAATGTTTCCTTTCAAGCATTAAGGAAGGTGAACCAAATAATTATCAACTTTTTCTTTTTTTATTCACATACGAACTATTTTTTTAATCATTTTTTTTAAATACCTCTTTGTAAGCATGCTTGACAATACTCTACTTCTCTACTTCTCATAAGCTGAATACAGGCTGTGCGCAACAATCCAATCTCCCTGTGTCTTTCCCACTCCGGAGAGGGGCTGTGAGTAGTGGGATCCTATTACCTCACGCTGTGTGTGCAGCTGCGCTCCATGGATCTCAGGCTCCTGTTACACAGTTTGTGATAGGAAGTAAACGCTTTCAAAACAACTACAGACACAGCTCTTTAACCTCCTCCTTCATGGGTTCTTGGCTCCGCAATGACTTCTGTGGGGGTTGTGAGGAAGCAGCTCTCAACCGGCTTACCCCTCTCTGAACTCGTATTTGGGGTATATTAGGATCAATATGCAAACTCAAAGATTGGTAAGTCAAAAGGAGACACGTTTGTTCTTAATCAAGGCTCGTAAGTACCAGGTTCCAAAACGTTCAATAGTGAGTTCTCTAAGAAAAAAAAAAAAATTGTGTTTAGATTATTTCAAGGCCTCAGTTGGAAAACAGTTTACAAAACTTAGAAAATTTGTCAAATTTATTACCTCTTAAGCAAAGCCCATACAACACCGGAAGATTCAAAGAAACAGTCCTTGCAAATCTGTTATCTGTAGCTATGTATGTAATAAATAAGCCAGAAAGCTGGCCCCTAATCAGCCTCAAATACAGCGTCTGAGTAGTTTCAATGAAGCATATGATAAATTACTCCTCATTCTTGTAAAGAATAATTCTTGGATTTCCTGGCTACAGTGTAAGATTCATAAAATGATTGAAACAATAACTAATCATGATTTAAGTATTTATGAGACAATGGTTAATGAAAAAAACTCTTCTCCGCTTGAAGAGACTCCAGGCCTTGTGAGGTGATCCTGGTGTAAAAAAAAAAAAAAAAAAAAAAAAAACAGTCTCAATTTCCTGTTTTATTTTGAGGGCACACAGAAGGCTTGTGAAATGATGGACACATTGCTAAGCTCTGAGAAGAACCAAGTACAATGTACTAGTGTGTGAATAAAGTCTAATTTTAAAGATTAACATGAAATATTGTCATGTTTGCTTGTCTCAACAGACAGCTTGTGAGATAGCTCAAAAAGCCAGGAGGAAATAATATGGTGTAATATTTCATTACATACCAATTTCTCCCACCGGAGAATTCTTTAATTAGAAATGTGTTATCACGCACTGAAAACACATCCCTGCCTATTGACTATGTTGTTATAACACCACAAGTTAGCTTTTATGATCTGTCATATTGTAAATGTTGGCGAAACATGAGTTTTGGAAGTCATTTCATTTCATTGGTGGTATGTAACTGTGTTACATGCAGTGTGAGTATTTACTGGTTATGATTCAGTCCCTGTATACTTATAATTTGTATACTTTCTAGTTCCAAAAATGCTTTATGGAGCCTTATTTTAATTATCATTCTTGTTGGCTAGCCTTTTCAGAGATGTTACAGGCTTTTCATCTGCTCTCAGCAGAGCAAAGCACGTGCCTCAACAGAAGCTGCTCTCTTCTCATTCTCATGGCTTGTTTTAAATCATGTGTTTTGCAGAGATTAATATTCTTTGGGCAGCACACCAAGCACACCACAGTTCCGAAGACTATAACTTATGCACCGCACTGAGACAATCTGTCTTGCAGCAATATAGCTCCTGGGTAAGTGGTGGGAAATTGGATAAATGTGAAAGTATCATTTGCTTTCTAAATTTCAAGTCTTCCTCTTTTCTCCCAGTAAACTATGAGAAGGGGTGCTGTAAGTGCTTCTAAATTTTTCTTCCCTTCATAAGACCAGGCACATAAGAAAAAAGTACTCTTTCCTGAAGAAAATTTTGTTTGGTGTGAAAACACTCCAAGAAAATACCCGTTCATTGTTATTTTTTTTTTACATAACTTCAAGCAGGGGCATATATATAAATTTATATATAAATATATATAATATTATTATTATATTATATATATATTATATATATTATATTATATTATATATTATATATATATAAATTTTAATTAAAAATATGTCTGTCTATATTTTTAATTAAAATTTTCCATTTTTCAGATATCTGGGAAAAATTTTCTATGAAGCTTCATATGTCATAGGTTTGGTCCCCAAGGCTCCCAATAGTGTTTAAGTGACTAGCACCTCATGAGGTCTGGGCTGTGGAAAGTCTTCATGTCAGTTGGCCATGTGTCCATGCAGGCATTATTGGGACTTATTGGCCTCCTCTGGCATTTCATCAGATAAGGCAACAGCTAAATAGCACAGACACACATGCTATTGAAACCCACCATGTGGTGCCATGGACCAAAGGATACACCATCGCTGTGCCATACTGGCTGCATTTGCAACATCTAAAACTGTGTACTATTTGAGCTTATTTTTAGACTTTAGTTTTGTTCCCATATTTCTTTATAGTGACTTCATATCGCTTAAGCACTCTCAGCAGGTAAGTGATGCATACATAGCAAAGGTCATCTATGCCACTGTAACAACTCTAATTTTAAGATGATAGAATTGAGTTTGCATTGATGGAGCAGAGATAGCAGAGGGAAGCATAGATGAACTCATCCAGCATGGCACCTATACTCTGGATTTTTGTATCTATGTTATAAGTTTCATCACCGTTTAGCAGCGTTCTTCAATTATCTTTTTTGTTCCTTGTTAATAAACTAAGAGTCTTGGTATGCCAAATGTTATCAGGCAACTGAAGTTCAATGGGGTTGATTATATAGCTGGTAAGTGAAAAATTTAAATTCTTTTGTTAATTATATTTTTTATATTAATCACAGTTTACTTAATTTGTATCCCAGCTGTAGCTCCCTCTGTCATTCCCTCCCAATCCCACCCTTCCTCTCTCATCTCCTCCCTGCCCCTGCCTGTTAACTAAGAGAAAATATGCTTGTTTGGGTACTAGCCCAAAGAGCTGAATGGCAGAGCAGTCTGGTAAGCCTATAATGAAATAGTTAATGGAACAAATCTTAAGAGAACTTTAACACTAACACACCAAAGACCGCTAGGTTAAAACATGACTTTAGTCTATTAAATGCTACAAACTGAGCAGCTTAAAACAACAACAAAAACTGTATTGTTACAGGGTTCTAGGGGCCTCCAGAGTTCTGTTACTATCAGTTCCAGGGACTGATTGCTCTAATTTGCTATCCTAAGCTCTTCTTGTTTGTGGTTTGTTAGAAAAAGTAACCAGCTTTCAAGCTTTTACATCACATTATTCCCACTTATTTGCTCAAATTTATCCTTTTAAACTAAGGGAACTGGTCATTCTAAATGAAAAACACATGGGTGACACTTCAGAGTACAAACAACAAGAAAGAGTATGGCTGCATTTGAACTTGACCAAGGACATTAGTGCAGTTAATGAATGAAGTTTCTGAGATATTTTAAGAAGAAGAAAAAAAATTCAGAGCATCATATATCTCAGAATTTGAAGAAATTTATTTCAGAAATAATCAACTTCTAAAAAGTATAAAAATGAGTATTGGAAAAGCCCTACTTTGGTGGTGCCAGATCAGCTTTCAGCTTGGAGATCTTTCTGCCTGCTCCCCATCTCTTGCCCACTTGGGTCACAGACATCAAGACCAGGGGAGGTGAGCTGGGCTGGGGTCTGAAACACCATTGTCCCCCATCCCAAGGAGGCCAGTGTAACACCAGAGCAGCTTTTGGCTTGGAGATCTTTCTACCTGCCTGGCTCACCTGGGTCACAGACAGTGAGCCAGCAGAGATGAGCTGGGTGCAGGCCTCAAACCCCATTGTTTTCCATCCTTAGGAAGCCTGTGGGGCACAAGAGCAGCATTCATCTTGGAGATCTTTCCACCTGCTCCCCATCTGTCTGGCCCACCTGGGACACAGACAGTGAACCCAGTGAAGGGACCACAGGCCGGGTAACATAAAAGGCATCCAGATGGCAAGAGGCCAGCAAAAGAACACAAGCAAAAACCTCAAGGCCATATGACACCACCAAAAATAGCGGTCCTACCCCAGAAAGCCCTGGAGATACTATCACACCCACAGTATAAGAAAAAAGATTTTAAATCTGAGGTTGTGAAAATGATAGAGGCCTAAAAGGAGGAAAATATAGCTCTCAAAGTGGCACAGGAAAATACAATCAAACCAGTGAAAGAATTGAACAACTCCCTTAAAGAAATTAAAGAAAACACGGAAAACTAAAATCAAACAGAAGAAAATGAATAAAGCTGTTTAAGACCAAAAATGGAAGTAAAATAAAAACAAACACCCACACACATACACACAATCTGAGGTAATCCAGGTGATAAGAAACCTAGGGAAGAATACAGGAACTACAGACAGAAGCATCACCAACAAAATACAAAAAATGAAGAGAGAATCTTGGATTAGAAAATACAATTGAAGAAACCGATGCATCAGTCAAAGAAAATGTTAACTCTGAAAAACTCCTGACATAGAACATCCCAGAAATCTGGGGCACTATGAAGAGACCAGACATAAGAAAAAAATGAATAGAAGATGAAGACTCCCAGCTCCGAGGCTCAGAAAATACTTTCAACAAAATCATAGAAAGCTTTTCCAACCTAAAGAGAGGCCTATAAACATACAAGAAGCTTACCCAACACCAATACATTAGACCAGAAAACACTCCTGCCACATAACAATCAAAACATTAACTGTGGAGAACAAAGAGAGAATATTAAAAGCTACAAGGGAAAAAGGCCAAGTCACATATAAAGGCAAACATATCAGACTTACACCTGACTCCTCATCAGAATCTCTAAAAGCCAGAAGGACCTGAGCATATCTCTTACAGACAGTAAGAGCCCACAGATGTCAGCCCCGACTACTATAGCCAGCAAAGCTTTTACTCATCATCGGGGTAGAACCAAGATATTCCATGACAAAAACAAATTTACATAGTACCTATCCAATGAATCCAATCCAACAGAAACTACTAGAAGGAAAACTCCAACCCAAGAAAGGCAACTATACTCAAGAAAACAGAGCTAATGAATAACCCCACATCATCAAAACAAAAAGAAGGGAATCTCACACACACTCTAACACCACCAACATCAAAATAATAGGAAGTAACAGCAACTGGTCACTAATATCTCTCAATATCAATGGTCTCAACTCCCCAATTCAAAAAAAAAAAAAAAAAAAAGGAAAAAGCAGGTTAACAGAATGAATATGAAAACAGGACTCATCTTTCTGTTGCATACAAGAAACACACCTCAGTAATAAAGATAGACATTACTTCAGCATAAAGGGCTAGAAAAAAGCTATTTGCTTGTTGTTTGATCACTTCCCCCTGGTGGGACTGTCTTGCCAGCCCACCAGGGAAGAGTACATACTCAATCCTGATAGAACATGATGATCTGGGGATAGATGGGAAAGGGAGCTCCCATTTTCTGAGGAAAATATTGGGGGGATGAAAGGAGGGAGGGTGGAACTGGGAGGGGAGAACAGACAGAGCTACAACAAGGAGGTAAATAAATAATAATGAAAAGAAGGTCCATCCATGGCCACAACCAAGAACCCCTACTGAGATGTAGCCCATGGCAGCTCAATATCCAAGTAGGTTCCCTAGTAAGGAGAACAGGGACTGTCTCTGACATGAACTCAGTGGCTGGCTCTTTGACAACCATCCCTGAGGGAGGAGCAGCCTTACCAGGCCTCAAGAGGAGGACATTGCAGACAGTCCTGATGAAACCTGATAGGCTTGGGTCAGATGAAAGGGGAGGAGAACCTTTCCTATCAGTGGACTTGGGAAGGGGCATGGAAGGAGAAGAGGGAAGGAGGGTGGGATAGGGAGGGAAAAAAGGAGGGGCCTACAGCTGGGATACAAATTGAATAAAATGTAATTAATGTAAAAAATAAAAATATAATAAAAAAGAAAGAAAGAAAAGCCCACTTTGGCTTTCATTAAAAAAATCCTAGATTAAAATGGCAATGGAGATATGTGAACCCAGTTTACTCAATCTCAAGTTTGGTTCTTCCTGTGTCATCCATGTCATTATATTAATGTATATAGTGGTTACAAGAGTGGGTTGCCACAGCTAAAATATTGGGAGTCATGGATGATATGCTTGAATTTTCCTTCTGTTTTTTGGCAAAGTGTTGGTCAACAGGAGTGGTGCTAAAGCCACCAAAGATTGCAGTATGCTTTTAGAAGAGTCTCAAGGAAAAACATTGTAAGCAACAAATTAGCCCTGTAGTCAAGCATGAATGGAAAGAGTGGAGATATTCAACCAGTTGGTGTGAAATTTGGACACAATATTGTTCTCCCAGAGTGTGAGGCACTGAAGTATTTCTAGATGATGAGGATTACTTCTCATTTAGAGATGGTGACAGTCTTGGAAAGTATGTGGACTGAAATCATTGCTAAAATGGTGGTGATCCATGAAGCTGCCCACTAAACTGACCTTTTTTTTTTTTTTTGGATTTCCTTTGTTGTTTTTTTTTTTCATTTTTTTATTATAAATCACATTTTATTAACCCTGTATCCCAGCTGTATCTCTGTATTCCACTCCCTCATTCCCTCCCAATCTCACCCTCCTTCCCACATCTCTTCCCTGTCCCTTTCTAAGTCCACTGATAGGGGAGGACCTCCTCCCCTTTCATCTGACCCTATTTTATCAGATATCTTCAGGACTGGCTGCAAAGTCCTCCTCTGTGGCCTAGTAGGGCTGCTTCTCACTTGGGGGGTGGGGAGGCCAAAGAGCCTACCATTGAGTTCATGTCAGAAATAGTCCCTGTTCCTCTTACTAGGGAAACCCACGTGGTTACTGAGCTACCATGGGCTACATCCAAGCAGAGTTTCTAGGTTATATCCATACATGGTCCTTGGTTGGATAAATAGTCTCATATAATACCCCTGTGCCCACACATATTTGGTCCTTTTGGAGCTCCTATCTTCTCCACATCATACTAACTCCCTCTTCTTTCATATGATTCCCTGCACTCTGCAGAAGGTTTGGTTAGGAGTCTTAGTATCTGCTTTGATACACTACTAGGTAGAGTCTTTCAGAGGCCCTCTGTGGTAGGCTCCTGTCCTGTTATTTGTTTTATCATACGTCCAATGCCCATCCCTTTTGTCTTTCTAAGTGAGGATTGATCATCTTACCCCCTGTCTTCTTTCTTGTTTATCTTCTTTAGGTGTATAGATTTCATTATGTTTATCATATCTTATAGGTCTATATAAGTGAGCATATACCATGTGTGTCTTTCTCCTTCTGGGATATCTCACTCAGAATGATCTTTTCTAGATGCCACCATTTCCCTGCAAATTTCATGATTTACTCATTTTTGATTACTGAGTAGTATTTCATTGTGTAAAAATACTACAGTTTCTGTATCCATTCCTCCATATGAACATCTGGGTTGTTTCCAGGTTCTGGCTATTACAAATAAAGCTTCTACAAACATGGTTGAGCAAATATCCTTGTATACTTGAGGAAATTTTGGATATATGCCTAGGAGTGGTATAGCTGGGTCTTGAGAAAGCACTATTCCTAATTGTCGGAGATTGATTTCCAAAGTGGTTTTACCAGTGGTTTTATATTCCCACCAGCAATGGAGGAGGGTTCCCTTTTCGCCACAACCTCTGCAACATGTGTTATTTGAGGTTTTTTATTTTAGACATTTTGATGGGTGTAAGGTGAAATCTCAGGGTCTTTTTGATTTGCATTTCTCTGATGGCTAAGGATGTTGAGCCTCTCTTTAATTGTTTCTCTGCCATTCTATATTCCTCTACAGAGAATTCTGCGTTTAGCTCCACATCCCATTTTTTTAATTGGATTGCTTGATATATTATTTTTTAACTTCTTTAGTTCTTTATATATTCTGGTATCAGCCTTCTGTCAGATATAGAAGATTGTGGTGAAGATTCTTTCCCAGTCTGTAGGCTGTCGTTTTATTCTGAAAACAGTGTCTTTTGCTTTACAGTTCCATGAGGTCCTATTTATTGATTGTTGCTCTTAGCGCCTGTTGGTGTTCTGTTCAGGAAGTTGTCTCCTGTGCCAATGAGTTCTAGGCTCTTGCCCACATTTTCTTCTAACTGATTTAGAGTATCTGATTTTGTGTTGAAGTCTTTTATCCACTTGGCCTTTAGTTTTGTGAAGGGTGATAAATATGGATCTATTTTCATTTTTCTGCATGTAGACATCCAGTTCGACCAGCACCATTTGTTGAAGATGCTGTCTTTTTTCCATTGAATGGTTTTGGCTTCTTTGTCAAAAATCAAGTATTCAGAGGTGTGTGGGTTTATGTCAGGGTCTTCTATTTGGTTCCATTGATCCTCTTTTCTGTTTCTATGCCAATACCATGCAGTTTGTATTACTTTGCTCTGTAGTACAGCTTGAGGTCGGGGATGGAGATATCTCCCAATGATCTGTTGTTGTACAGGATTGTTTTGAAGATTCTGAGTTATTTCTCCATATGAAGCTGAGAATCTTTATTTCAAGGTCTGTAAGGAATTGTGTTGGTATTTTGATGGGAATTGCATTGAATCTGAAAATTGCTTTTGGCAGGCTGGCCATTTTCACTATGTTAATCCTACCAATCCATGAGCGAGGGAGATCTTTCCATCTTCTGAGATCTTCTTCAATTTCTTTCTTCATAGACTTAAAGTTTTTCTCAAACAGGTCTTTCACTTGCTTGGTTTGTGTCACCCCAAGGTACTTTATGTTTTTAGTGGCTATTGTGAATGGTGTTGTTTCCCTAATTTCTTTCTCGGCCCTTTTGTCTTTGGTATACAGAAGGGCTTCTGATTTTTTTGAGTTGACTTTGTATCCAGCCACTGATGGTGTTTATCAGCTGAGGGACTTCTTTGATTGAATTTTTGGGGTCGCTCATGTATACTATCATATCATCTGTGAATAGTGAAACTTTGACCTCTTCCTTTCTGATTTATATCCCTTGATCACCTTTAGTTTTCTTATTGTTTTAGCTAGGACTTCAAGTACTATGTTGAAGAGATATGGAGAGAGTGGGCAGCCTTGTCTTGTCTCTGATTTCAGTGGGATTTATTTAAGTTTCTCTCCATTTCGTTTGATGTTAGCTATAGCCTTGCTGTATATCCTTTACTATGTTTAGATATGTGCCTTGTATCCCTGATCTCTCCAAGACTTCAAACATGAATGGGTGTTGGACTTTGTCAAATGCTTTTTCAGCATCTAAGGAGATGATCATGTGGTTTTTCTCCTTCAGTTTGTTCATGTGGTGGATTACATTGATGGATTTCCATATGTTGAACCACCTTTGCATGCCTGGGATGAAGCCTACTTGGTCATGGTGGATGATATCTTTGATGTGTTCTTGGATTTGGTTTTCAAGTATTTTATTGAGTATTTTTGCATCAATGTTCATAAGAGAGATAGGTCTGAAGTTCTCTTTTTTGTTGGGTCTTTGTGAGGTTTAGGTATCAAGGTGACTGTGGCTTCATAGAATGAGTTTGGTAACGTTCCTTCCTGGAATAGTTTGGAAAGAATTGGAGTTAGCACTTCTTTGAAGGTCTGGTGGAATTCTGCACTGAATCCATCTGGCCCAGAGCTTTTTTTGGAAGGGAGGCTGTTGATGGCTGCTTCTATTTCCTTGGGGATATAGGACTATTCTATTTTTCTACCTGATCTTGACTTAATTTTGGTAGATGGAATCTATTAAAAAAAATGTCCATTTCTTTTAGATTTTTGAATTTTGTGGCATAGGCTTTTGTAGCACGACCTAATGATTGTTTGGATTTCCTCAGTGTCTGTAGTTATGTCCCCCTTTTGATTTCTGATTTTGCTGATTTGGAAAGTTTCTCTCTGCCTTTTAGTTAGTTTGGCTAAAGGTTTGTCTATCTTGTTGATTTTCTCAAAGAACCAGCCCTTGGTTTCATTGATTCTTTGAATACTTTTATTTTTTTCTACTTGAGTAATTTCAGCTCTGAGTTTGATTGTTTCCAGCCATCTGCTCCTTTTGGGTGCATTTGCTTCTTTTATTTCTAGGACTTTCAGTTCGGCCATTAAGTTGCTTGTAAGAGATGTCACAAATTTCTTCTTGAAGGCTGTTAGTGCTATTAATTTTCCTCTGAGCACTGCTTCTGAACTGACATTTTAAATTATTTCATCATCTAAATAATTCCCATGCCTCCCTTTTATAATAAACTAATGGGACCTAAATAATAACATCCATTTTCTCTGAAGTTTAGTTCCAATTTAATGTAAATGTTTCCAAACAAAATAATCTAAATAAAAAAAACAAAATGTCTAAGATTAAAAATGAGTGCAAATTTAAGCAAAATTAGTTTTATACTTATCTTATAGTTTTATAAGATAAGAATAGTTTTATACTTATTCCCCAAGGTAAAACATCTTATATTAGTCTGTCACAGACAGAAAAGCGCATGTTGAATTAGGAAATGGGTCACAGAAATATGCCACAAATTGCTGTTTGTCTGGAAAGGGGTGATGGAGGGACTGAGACAGTTGGGAAAAAAAAGTTGAAGACAATAAGTCAGCCTGGATTTGTGACCAGGACTTCCAGGTCCCTTTATCAGTATGTTGAATGTATTGGCATATTCAATATCTTGAAATCAAAGGCAGGTTTCAAATCTTTCTCTTCCTTAGATCATCCATGAGATTTCTCATCAGCAGTAATATAAGGTCTATAATTTGGCAGTTGCCAAGGCAACCACATATATTTAGAACAAATAATAAATGGGCCATATCTCTGAAAAGAAAATTGGTGTGTGAAATGAAGAGCAAAATTAACCTGAGAGTATTTCTCTCATATTATCTTGAAAGTTAAAGTGGTAGACTTGTTATGTGAAATAATTAAAGATAATAATTCAATTTTCTTGAATTTCTAACCATGCTATTTGTATTTTAAATGCAATTTTAAGCCCCATGTTACCTACATAAAAGAGCTGCAATTTGTAAAGTGCTATTATACTGAGTGTCACTTTATTTACAATATACTGCAATATTTTCTACAGTTTTAATCTCACAGTACATATGTTAATGCATTCATATTATTCTAAATAGCATGGGTATCATATATATTATATCTAATATTTAATATATAATTATATCAGAACTATCACTTACTTTTGTTGCTGTTGTTTTGAGACAGGTTCTCTCTTTGTAGCTCAGGCTGCTCTGGAACTTGTGTAGACCAAGCCAGCCTTGGATTCATAAAGACCAACTTGCTTTTGCTTCTTGAGTTCTAGAACTCACGACCTGAAGCACCAGTTCTGGCCATCTTTTTCTAACTTTATGGTAGGTAATGTAGGCGATACAGATTTACATTTAATGTATAAGTGCAGAACTGCTCAAAAGTAAAAGGAAATTCAGGTGTAGCACATAAACCTGCTGTCACAAAACTTGGGAGGATGAGTCAGGATTATTGCTAGGATTTCAAGGCCAACTTGAGATTTACAGCAAATTCAGGATGGCTAGGGATATACAGCTCTGTTCCAATAGAAACAAATAAATGGATATATATACAAACACTAAGCACATATATAACTTAGATAATAAAGAGAGAGAAGAACAAACCAGGATAAATTCTGAAAGGTAAATTTTGGGGGCAATGCTCCAGCAAAATAAGTGCTATATATTACAAATGCTACATATATAGATGCATATAAAACTATAAGGTATAAAATCAAGGACTGTAAAAGTAGTTCATATTAATACAGACAGTTATCTTAGCATATAAATAAATGATCACTCTAATGTCAAGGTTCCAGCAGAGTTATCACTAGCTAGAGTCTTGCTCTCTACTTTAAACATGGACATACTCTTGCTGTTCCTTGGTAGACAGAAACTACAAATGAGGTCCCTTGGGTTTCTTTAAGTACTGTTCTTGAAGATGTGCCTTTGTGTCAAACTATTCAGTTCTGCAGACATGCCCATTCAAGAATAATAAAAAAACAAAACAAAACAAAAAAACAGTCTGTAGGCTGTCATTTTGTTCTGTTGATAGTGTCCTTTGCTTTACAGAAGCTTTTCAGTTTCATGAGGTCCCATTTACTGATTGTTGATATTAGCACCTGTGATGTTGGTGTTCTGTTCAGAAAGTTGTCTCCTGTGCCAATAAGGTCAAGGCTCTTTCCCACTTTTTCTTCAAACAGATTTAGTGTGTCTGGTTCTATGTTGAGGTCTTTGATCCACTTGGACTTTAGTTTTGTGCAGGGTAATAAATACGGATCTATTTCCATTTTTCTCCATGCAGAGATCCAGTTAGATGAGCACCAATTGTTGAAGATGCTGTCATTTTTCCATTGTATGGTTGTGATTTCTTTGTTAAAAATCAAGTATCCATAGGTGTGTGGGTTTACTTCTGGATCTTTGATTCAATTCCCTTGATCCACCATTCTATTTCTATGCCAGTACCATGCAGTTTTTATTACTATTGCTCTGTAGAACAGCTTGAGATCAGGGATGGATATACCTCCAGACCATCTGTTGTTGTACAGGATCATTTTGGCAATTCTGGGTTTTTTATTTTTAGCTGTCTATCCCCTTCAAGTACTAGGTGAGTATGAAAAAGGAGTAGTTTTTGAATGAAGAAAATAGGCAACCCTGATCTCATATCAAAATTATCATCAACAGTGATACTGTGTTGGTAGCCACACATTTGGGAAATAGAACATTCTTTTAACCCTGAAGTCTTCAACCCCCAAGTCTTTGCCTCCAATCTAGTCATGGGGGATCACAGGAGCGGACCTAGTTTTATTCTGTTGCTGTGACAAACACCATGAGTAAAAGCAACTTGGAGGAGGAAAGGGTCACAGTCCATCACTGAGGGAAGAAGGACAAAAATTTAAGCAGAAAATTTATGCAGAAATTCTACCTAAAACTTCACCACCAGGCTCACACGCAGCTAGTTTTCTCTGAAGTCTAAAACTGTTTGCTTAGGGATGGTACCATCCACAGTGGTATGTGCCCTTTTCTATCAATTAGCCATCAAAACACTTGTCTGTGTACATACCCACAGATCATCCTAGTCTCAGCAATTTCTCAATGGAAGCTCTCCTCTGTGATAGCTCAGATGTCTCAAGTTGACAGTTGGGATAAGGAGATCACATGCCATACACAAACCGAGGGAAAGGTTAACAAATACATAGCCAGCCTTCATTAACAATATAAAGGTCACAACACAGAGTTATCTCAGAAATTATCACAAGGATTTAATGAATGCTGCATGATGTTTCCAGGAAAATCAAGAGCTGAAAACTCTTCACACACATACACAAATAGGGACATATCAGTGTAGAATATTGTTTAAATATAAAAAAAAACAACTGAGTAATAAGTGAACTATAGAGAAAATTAGGTGCTTCCTTTGAAATACCATTTTAAACACATATCTAGAAAAATATAATAATGCAAATAGCTATTAAAAAGAACAAATACACAAATAGATTCATTTGTATATTTGCTTCTACTGTAGATGATGGTACCTTTATACACATAAAATTGGAATGAGCCATGAGCAATAGACATTGGTTTTTAGTCTCCTTCAATTATCATAAAGATCAACGCATAAGCTATTTTTCATCCACCACTATTGTTTAAAAAATAAAACATATGTGACCATTCAAAATCGATCCATCAAACACTGACTATAATCTTGAAAATGTAACCATTTTGCTGAATTATCTCAGATATAATTTTTATGAAACCAGGAGTTTTAAGTTATTTATATAGTTTTATTTACTATACTAACCCTGGTTAGAAATCATGACATATACCTTATTTATATCTTAAATAAAATAAATTTTAATATCTCCTTCATATATGAAACCAGCATTGAACTGAAGATAACAATCTACCTTCAGATGACCAATTATTCTTTCAAAGAAACACTAAATTAGTGAACATAAGAACTATAGTTACAGATGTTGAGACTCACACCCAAACATGGGGTCATGCAGAGAGAATCTTGTGGAAAAGTGGGAGGAACAAGAAAAGAACATGGAGGTGACAGGAGCTCCACAAGAAGACCAACAGAGCTAACTAACCAGGGCCCAAAGGGGCTTGTTGTGACAAAAGCATCAACCAAGGGCCATGCATGAACTGGACCTAGGCCCCCTACAAAGAGGTAGCAGGTGGGCAGCTTAGGCCTCAGGTGGGTCCTCTAGTAAGGGTCCTTTACTAGAGAACTTGGACGTGGACTCACTTGCCAGATTTTTTATTACTTTCCCCTGGCGGGACTGCCTTTCCAGATCACAGAGGAAGAGGACAGGCTCGTCCTGATGCAAAACGATGAGCTGGGGTAGATGGGAACAGGAGCTCCCCTTTTCTGAAGAAAAGGGGAGGGTTTAGGGGGAAAGGGTGGGACAGGGAGGGGAGGCAGGTGGTTCTACAACCAAGATGTAAAGTGAATAAAAATAAATATGGATTAGCCATAATGAAAAAAAAAAAAAACCCAAAACAACAACAGAGAAATATAGTTACAGCCTGGCATGGTGGCACGCACTAGGCAGGTGGATTTCTGTGAGTTCGAGGCCAGCCTGGTCAACAAATTAAGTCCAGAACAGCCAGGGCTACACAGAGAAACCCTGTCTTGAAAAAACAAAATAATAATTAAAAAAAAACAAGAAAGAAAGAAAGACAGAAGGACAGAAAGAAAAAGAAATATAGTTACTGAAGTCTTTTAATGTATGTTAAAAATATGTTATATGTAATATTTGTAAAATTTCTGATAAAAGTAATATTCAATATCTTTGCAAATAGTAAAAGAAGCATACTCATTATATATATACATGTGTGCATTTGTGTGTATATATACATGTACACACACACACACACACACACACACACACAGATATATATAAATCTAAGTCTCTTGTCTAGGTCAGTTGCTTCTTTGACCTATCAATCAATGTTTTAAGTCTTAGTGGTAGTGATCATTAAAAACAGTTCTTAATATTTTCTCAGCTTTTGTACATGGTTAATTCAAGGTCACCCTGAATGACAGCTGAGAAATTCTTTGAGATATCTGAAGTACAATTCTCATGCATTATACTGGGTTTGTTGTACTGCATAAAACAATGCAGGCATCTTTTTAGTATGTCATACTTTCTAACCATGTACATAAGCAAGAACTGTTCTTTTCAATTGCCAGAGCTGTAGTTACATAAATGTGAACAAATAAAGACAAGAAGCTAACAATTTTGATGTACCATGTTCAAATTCACCAGACTACGATCTATTATGACTCATTACCACAGTTGGAAAGCTTTCTTGCACCCCCATGAAGTAAAGAGATAAAACTACACTCAGCACCTGTCTCAACTCAGAGACATCCTTCACCACCACCAACCAACATTCTCTGGCAGTCCCTGGCGTGCTGGCAAAGGTTGGCAGGAAGTCATAATAAAGCAAGCTTGTATTCCTAGGTGGTTTGTTTGGGTAGGAAGGACTCTGGCAAATAATAGCTATGGTTAGAAATTGGCATGAACTGTGAATGTTGCTGGATCAAGGGAGCCTTCATGGAGGAGGTAATTCTTCTTCTAACTTGAAAGAATATTAAAACTGGCTGAGGACAAGATTGTAAACAGAATATTACATAGAAGCAAAATATGCAGAAAAGCATAAAATTGTGGGGAAAATACAATAATTTTAGAGAGGAAATAGCAAATGATGTTAAATATGTTAAAAAAACATTTAGTTTCCTGTGGCATCTGAAAAAGTACGAGAGATTGCTGGCTTATAATGGAAAGGATTTCCTTGTTTTCCTTGAATCTTCCAGTGTAAAGTCAGCTAATCCAGGTGTAGTTTCTTCCCTGCAAACCCTGAACTCCATTTCTAGCTAAACTCCTGTTAGTTTGCTGGGAACCGCACTCCATATGGGTAGACACAGCCCCCTCTACCTTTTCTTTATCCAGATTTCCTGCATGCATGTCTGCTTTTGGTAACTGCTTTTGATCTTGTGAGAACATCAGTTCTATTGAATTGAGCCCACGATAATTAATTCCTTTTTACTTGATACTATCTGGAAAAATAATATTTTCAGAAAAGCTCAGGTGGTGAGGAACAAATGCCAGACCATTACATGTTCTTTTGGGGAGGATACCATTCAATCTATCAGAGTATGATTATGCTTAAAATGTGGTATGCATGAGAAGGTGTGAGGAATAAAACAAAATAGGACAGGACCAAAGATAGAGAAACAGAAAGGCAGGCCTAGGTTACATGAAGAATATTGAGCTTCTTGGCACTGTCCTGTTAAGTTATTTTTATAAAATTGTGTTTGTTTCTTAGTTTCCCTCTTAAACCATATATCACAGAAATAATTGAGACTTTTATATTTATTTTATAAGCTTCATGACATAAGAACTGAGCAGTAATAACTCTATTCTTAACTCTCTATGCTAATCTGGCTTCCTCCCAGCATGCATCCCAGAGATACTTGCAGTTTGTAGTTTCGCTGCTCCAGCTGCTTCTCATGATGTCTCTTGGACCTACTCTGTGGCTAAATTCCCCACTTCCCTGTCTAATTCCCAGTCTCCTGGTTGGCAGGAAGTCCATCCCAATTCTTTCCCCTGCTCAGTGATTGGCTGTAAGCTGCTTTATTGGCATATCTGGGAACAACTGGGGAGAAGTGTTTACATGACATTGAGACAGGATCATCTCAGAACAAGGATGGCAACTAGATATAGCACTGGGGTACAAAAAGCAGCATTTAAATTATACAAAAACCTTGTACCCATGCTGTCAAAATATTTCTTCCAGCATAAAATGTTATGTGATACAGAATCATGTTAAGTAGCTAAGGTTGGCCTTGGAACCTCTATCCATCTGCCTGCCACAATATTCTATTTGCTACGGCACAGGTTTGTGGCATCTCACTGGAGGAGTATGTTTTAAAGAAACTTATTAGTTCTCTGTACCTGTAATAGAGGATTTCCCTTTTTCTGTTATCATAAACACAAGGAAAATAGACACACTACTTGATTCATTGATTTCTAGTGTCTTCTGAAGAAAAAAAAAAAAACAAGCTTTTTCTGTAATATTATAAAACTTGAGACTTCTAGGAGAACAGATGTCTAAGAAGTAAACTACTTAGAATACTTAAAAGCACAATGGATCCTGAAGGTATTGTGTGTTCATTTGTTTGTTTTCTGTTAAAGTAGTTATATATGGGGCTGATGAGATTGATCAGTGGTTAATAGTGCCGATTGCTCTTCTAGAGGACTGGATTTTCATTCCTAGCAACCACATCCCAGCTTATTACCACCTGTAAAGCCAGTTCCAGAAGACCCAAGGCCCTTTTCTTTATTCATGGGTAATGTACATATGTTGTGAAAAGACATACATGAAGGAAAACTACCAAAACATACAAAACAAAATGGCAGTAATAAATGATAAAGTAATGACACACTTCAAGTTTAACTATCTGGCTTAGCAGTTTACTAGTAGCCAACTGTCCTCCAAGCCCTGGTTTTCTTCCCAGCTCTGCCTGGGCCTATAACCACAGGCAGTCTCTAGTTTTTCATTCTCATGAGTGGCAAACCTGCCAGCGTGTACCATTGTCGTCCATTTTGAAATCATCAGGGCATGAAAGAATGATTCCTCCATCCACACTCTGCACACCCGCCACCATGCATTGCATGCTGGGAGTCCTGAGACTGGCTCTGGTGTGTGTGTGGTCCCCTACTTCAGCCATGGCTGCCAGATATAGGAAAGCTCTCTACATGCTCAGTGAGCCATAAAATGAACACAAAATCTCTTCGGCTTCTGCTCTCTGTCCTGCTGAAACGCTCCTAGAAGTTCAGTTCCTTCAAGCTCTTACACTGAGACCCCATGAGCTTTAAAGACTGGAGAGAAATGTCAGCTTCTTGTCATGTACTTTCTCTTTCTATCCCCTTTCACTTCTTCAGTTAAGACGTGATGTCAGAGGTGAACATGGACTTTTACTCTACTTTTAAAGAAAACATTCATCTCTCTTTAGTTTAGTCTTTAAATTGACCACATTACTCCTCTCATTTTCTCCCTTGGACATATTTAAACGTGGATATCACACTTTACTTTCTGACCAGCTTCCTTAGAATGATATTACAATGTTTCCATCACTCATGTGGCCACTAAACTTTTTCATTTCTTCATCAATTCTACAATTTTTTTTCTATACCAAGTCATAGTCACATTGAAGACTCTGATAAATGGAAGTGATCCATTATTTCTTTAGGAAATGCATGGCCTCTCTGGAGCATACTCTGTTACACCTGTAGCCTGCTTCCTGGTCTTCCTAAGATCATCCAAGCCTACCACAGTCTAGCCCTTTATAGCACTACTTCTGACAGTGCAACAATGTCAAGATAAATATAATCCCCATATGCCACCTGTCTATTGCTTCAGGATGCCAGCACCGAAGCGCCATTCTGCTGCTGCCTTGTGGTAGGTTAAATGACACTCTGTCTCTACTGGACTGAGATTATGTTTTGTCTTATCCTCACTGTTTCTCTCACACTTAGAGTTCAAGAATGGCTCTGGTTTATATTAATTCTCTCATAGAATAAGTAACCTAATGTAAACAGTGTTATGTAAAGCTAAAGAGCTGTGGAATCGGAATGGCACTGATGTGAGTGTTAAGTAGAAACTAACTTATTCAGTAAGTAGGCACAATGCTGTCCCAGACACTAACAAAGTATAAGGAAAATTCTTTTTGTC
This sequence comes from Psammomys obesus, assembly GCF_907164565.1. Classification (NCBI taxonomy): domain Eukaryota; kingdom Metazoa; phylum Chordata; class Mammalia; order Rodentia; family Muridae; genus Psammomys; species Psammomys obesus. Next base: position 6,999,446 of record NW_026585644.1, on the reverse strand, counting down.
AGTCAAATTTAAGTACATTTAAAGATTTATGATAGAAGACCCAGTTAAATTATTCATGAAGGATGTAGACAATTGGATAACCAGTTTGGAGATGGAAGAGAAGGAGATGAAGCACCACCATGCCACTGAGGCCTGGGATTTGTTTCTTTACCTTGCAAATGTAACTATAAATGCAAAAGCTTTGTAATAATTCAGAAATTAAGTTGTAACATACAGAAGAAATGTTATAAAATACAGCATTATAGAAATATGCATAACATAATATCAGAAATGTAAAACAAAAATGAGCTTCTTCTGATACCTATTTGGGTCTTTGGATTTTCTTTCGAAGAAATGATTGCGACCACTCAAAACTTCTCTCAAGAATAAGCTGTTGGGAGATCACAACAAACCACACGTGTTAGTCAATTCTAAGCAGTTCTGAGGTTTAAAAAGAAGTTTGTCTATCTTTGTGATTTTGATATGTTTCTTGTATGCAACAGATTGTTGGGTCTTGTTTATGCATCCATTCTGTTAGTCTGTATCTTTTTATTTGAGAATTGAGTCCATTGATGTTGAGAGAGATTAATGATCAGTGGCTGTTAGATCTTTGGATTTTGATTTTTGTTATAGTAGTGTTTGCGGACTGAGGAAGGGCCATAGGCGGAGAAGAGGGAGGGAAGGTGGGATTGGAAGGAAATGAGGGAGGGGGCTAGAGCTGGGATACAAAGTGAATTAATTGTAATTAATAAAAAATAGATAATTTTTAAAAGAGAGAGAAAAAGGAGAAGTTTGTTTTCCAAGGCATAGATATTTACATCTCTAGGGAAATCTGGACCCGAAAGACTTATTTCCACTGTCTTCACATTACCCTCTACCTTAATAACTTTGATAAAAATTTAAGATGTATTTTACCTTTAATCAATCATATAAACATTAAAATAGAAAACATATTCTACTCTACATAAACTCTTCCAGTATGTCACACATTTTCTTTTATTGTGATTGCATTTTATTATTGGAAACACCAGGCAATAACCGAGCCTTTGGGAGTGGTCAAGGTATAAAGACACATGCTTTTCAATTTTGCTTCAGTTAAGTACTTGCGCATTAAAAGCAATGAGTTTGCATACAGAAAACACATCTGATATTTCAGTAGTAAGGAACTAACTAACAGCATGTAATATTTTAATCAAAACACATTAACTGCCCAAAAGAAGAGTAATGTATGTAAATCTATCACTATGTGAAAAAATAATGTTGCCAAGTTAAAATGATTATATATTTATATTATGTCTGATGAAGAAGGAAGAAGGGCCATTAGTGAAGCTTCTGTTGAGGGATCATGAGTATAAAGTGATGCAGATTTTTTTTTTCTCTTAAAGATTTTCTACTGTCCCCTCGCCCTCTTCATACCACCTTCAGTGTTTGCTGTTCATATCCAATTCAATCTCCTCTACCAATTTTGGATTCACACAGAGGTAAGTGTGACTCTGTGATTGTGTGTATGTGTGTTTGTGTGAGTGTGCATGTGTATGTGTGTGCTAAAAATTTTATAAGAAAACAGCCTCAAGCAATGTCCTAGAAAAATACTAGCAGCTGATTTATTGTGTAAGAAAAATTTTAGTCTGCCTTCTTTAAGGAGAAACATCTGTTCAGTTTTATTTCTTTTATTCTGAATATATATTGCAAAGTTTATAAGATGCAATGAAGCCAGTTGGTCCCAATTAAATAACAACAATTTTTGAACTATTAAGTACCAAAACATTTTAATACTATATTTGCTACAATATCTCCCTGTGTTACAGTTCATTAAACATAAGTAAACAAGAGATGTTGAAATCTATTTTAATTTAAAGACTGAAGTGTGTGTATGTGTGTGATCACTTGAAAATGTTTAACATTTACAGGAATTTAAAAAAAACCTTTTGGTAATCTTACTTAATTACAGAGATTGTGCTTTATTTAAATTTGTTCAATATATTGTTAGGCTTTTATTTTATTTTCTCTAGAAAACTGAACACAGAGCTTCTTGGCTCTTCTAGAGATGTTCATATATTCAGGCTTGGATGTTTGCAGATATATCATTAAGCTACCTTTTGCTTTGTGAACTATTTATGTTTATATTGTTGTTAAATACAAAAATATCATACACATAGGAGAAATTCTAAAAGCACTTGTGTTCACTGACAGCCTTTTGACATTCTCACAGCGAGCACTTTCATAGGTGGTGCGGTGTGCAATTTCAGTTGTCACAGCTGCACCGCACTCACAGAGAAGCATTGTCTCTTTACCTGCTGTATTGCACACTGCAGCCATGCCTGGGGTAGAGATACTGTTACCCTGACTTTGGACATACCTGTGTTATATGACGATCTGTCATGAAATACTATTTGTTTTATGACAGCTGATAGCCATCAAACAGCTCATGCTATAACCATCCTAAAGAGTAAGTGGGGCCAGATCTGGCTATGGAGGTCAAAGACCAAATTTGTTTATCAGGAAAGGGAAATGTTCTATTGATTTACTTGGAGGGGTTAAAGGAAAGTTTCATTTTTACATCTGTTCTGCCAGAGATCAAGCCTTGTGTCAGGTTGGGTGTTAGTTAGGATATAGAACTATGGTACATAAGGATCTTCTGCCTTTTCCTTGTCTCTTTAAGAGATCCTTGAACCAAGGTTCATATGCCATTTCAGAAGAAAAGTGTGGTTGCATAGTAATGAGAAGAGGGACTGCCTGTGACATAATCTGATTGGCCTGCTCTTTGATCACCTCCCCCTGAGGGGAGAGCAGTCTTACCAGGCCACAGAAGATGACAATGCAGCCACTCCAGATGTGATCTGATAGACTAAGATCAGATGGAAGGAGAGGAGGACCTCCCTTATCAGTGGACTTGGGGAGGGGCATGCATGAAGAAGGAGGAGGGAGGGTGGGATCGGTAGGGGGGAGGGAGGGGCTTATGGGGGGATACAAAATGAATAAAGTGTAAAAAAATAATAAAAAATGAAAAAAAAATAGGGGGGCATTATTTCAAGATCAATTCGACCTGCTGTTTACCTTTCCAGTTGAATAGCAGGTGTGACACAGCCTGTGGTACATGCTGCACTTGCTGTTTTCGCAGGAACGTTAACAAAGTTGCCTTAGATGAATTGCAGGAGAAGCCAGCCCCCATTTTATAACCTTTTCTTTGATTTTTGGAATTTTGAGTTATGCTATAAGCCGTGAATTCATTTCTGAAAATTTCCACAGCTGTGAAATGACAGACAGCATACTACTTTCATTTGTTTACAAGTAGGAGAATTATTCAAGAGGAAACTCAAGAGGGTGGTGGTGATGATGGTTTCTGGAGAGAGACACTGAATAGACATCTGGTGGAGGAAGACTTAATTTTCTCTTTAACGTTTAAATATTTATGTATTTGATCGTGTGTGTGTGTGTGTGTGCTTGGGTAGATGTGTGCACACCACTTGTGACATGCCGGTGGAGGTTAGAAGCAGTTCCAGAGCATGATAGACAGTTGTTTGTCACCGTTTGGACCAGTCCTCTGCAAGAGTAATGCCTATTCCTAATCATAGATCCATCTCTCTAGTTCCCACGGAGATTTAATTTAAAAGAAAATATTTTCAACATGTGCTCGTCCTACTTTGTCAATTAGAAGTTAACATAACCTGAATCCCCAAGCCTGACAATTTGGGCTTGTTCACCACAACCCACACTGTGGAAGGAGAGAACTTATTTGAGCAAGTTGTCCTCAGACTTCCACATTAGCCCTGGGACGTAAGGGTAAGATAAAGAACACACACACACACACTTAACCAATCTAATTTAAGTGTTTTTAAATGTCACATAAAGTTGTAATGGAAATTTTTGTTTCTTTGTAAACTCAGTTTTGTTATGTAGATATGTTCTTGTTTTAATCCAAAGTGTGGGGTTCTAGTTGGGCTATAGTTTGTCCACACCTGCTAATTGTCTCATGTGGGGCGTCGCCTTTGAAAGCTGGTAACACCTTCCACCTGCAGGAGGTAGAGGGGCATGATCTATGGCTCTCAGGATATGCGTTAGAGAGCTTGAGACAGAGTAGCATGAAGTGTTGGTGTGTGTGGGGAAGCAGTTTGGAGAGCCCAGAGATAGACACTGTGGTAGTTTGAAGCAGAAACATCACTACCGAGAGAAATGCTCCAGGCACACAGGGGTGGAGGAGACTACAGACTTCTCCTGCCATTGACAGAGATTGGTGTTGCCCTAAAAGAACCCATGACAGCTCAGTCTCCAAGTGGGCCCCTAGTAAGGGGAACAATGACTGTCTCTGACATGAACTCAGTGGCTGGCTCTTTGATCACCTCCTCCTCAGAAAGGAGCAGCCTTACTAGGCTACAGAGGTAGCTTGTCCTGATGAGACCTGATAGGATAGGGTCAGAGGGAAGGGGAGGAGGACCTCCCCTATCAGTGGACTAGGATAGGGGCATGGGAGGAGATGAAGGAAGGTGGGATTGGGAGCGGATGAAAGAGGGGCTACAGCTGAGATACAAAGTGAATAAACTGTAATAAATAAATAAATAAATAAATAAATAAATAAATAAATAAATAAATAAAATAAAAGAAACTTGTTTCAGGGTTATCTCACTCAGGATGATCTTTTCTAGTTCCATCCATTTGCCAGCACAGCCTACAGACTCATTTTTTTTCTAGATTTTTTTTTTATTTTATTTTTATTTTAATTTATTTATTTTTTCTCAGTGGGGTTTTATTTTTTTTTTCTTATCAGTTACATTTTATTACCTCTGTATCCCAGCCGTGTCCCAATCCTTCATTCCCTCCCAGTCCTTCCCTCCCTCCCTCCCTCATCTCCACCTTGCCCCTTGCCAAGTCCACTAATAGGGGGGACCTCCTCCCCATTCATCTGATCCTGTTTTATCAGGTATCTTCAGGACTGGCTGCAAAGCTCTCCTCTGTGGCCTAACAGGACTGCTCCTCCCTTAGGGGGTGGGGAGGCCAAAGAGCCAGTCATTGAGTTCCTGTTAGAAATAGTCCTTGTTCCCCTCACTATGGGAAACCCAATTGGTTACTGAGCTACCACAGGCTACATCTGAGCAGAGGTTCTAACTTACATTCATACATGGTCCTTGGTTGCATGTCAGTCTCAGAAAAGACCCTGTGCCCAGATATATTTGGTCCTTGTGGAGCTCCTATCCTTTCCTCATCAGACTAACTCCTCCTTCTTGTTTATGATTCCCTGTACTCTGCCAAAGGTTTGGTCATGAGTCTTTGCGTTGAAAACACTGCTAGTTAGAGTCTTTCAAATGCGCTCAGTAGACTCCTGTCATATGTTCAATGTGCATCCCATCTGTCTTTCTAAACGAGGATTGATCATCTTACCCCATGTCCGCTCTCTTGATTATCTTTTTTAGGTGTATAGATTTTATTAAGTTTATCATATCTTATAGGTCTATATAAGTGAGTATATACCGTGTTTGTCTTTCTCCTTCTGGGATATTTCACTCAGGATGATCTTTTCTAGATCCCACCATTTGCCTGCAAATTTCATGATTTCCTCCTTTTTGATTGCTGAGTAGTATTCCATTGTGTAAAAATACCACAATTTCTGTACCCATTACTCCGTTGAGGGACATCTGGGTTGTTTCCAAGTTCTGGCTATTACAAATAATGCTGCTATAAACATGGTTGAACAAATATCCCTTTTGTGTACTTGAGAAAATTTTGGGTATATACCTAACAGTGGTACAGCTGGGTCTTGAGGAAGCGCTATTCCAAGTTGTCTGAGAAAGCGCCAGATAGATTTCCAGAGTGGTTGTATCAGTTTACATTCCCACCAGCAGTGGAGGAGGGTTCCCCTTTCTCCACAACCTCTCCAGCATGTGTTGTCCCTTGAGTTTTTCATCTTGGCCATTCTGATGGGTGTAAGGTGATATCCAGGGTTGTTTTGATTTGCATTTCCCTGATGGCTAATGAGGATGAGCATTTCTTTAAGTGTTTCTCTGCCATTCGATATTCCTCTTTCGAGAATTCTCTGTTTAGCTCTGTTCCCCATTTTTTAATTGGATTACTTGGTTTGCTGCTTTTCAGCTTCTTTAGTTCTTTGTATATACTCGATATTAGTCCTCCGTCAGATAAAGGGTTAGTGAAGATTCTTTCCCATTCTGTAGGCAGGCGTTTTGTTTTGATGACAGTGTCCTTTGCTTTACAGAAGCTTTTCAGTTTCATGAGGTCCCATTTATTGATTGTTGCTCTTAGAGCCTGTGCTGTTGGTGTTCTGTTCAGGAAGTTGTCTCCTGTGCCAATGAGTTCTAGGCTGTCCCCACTTTTTCTTCTAACAGATTTAGAGTATCTGGTTTTATGTTGAGGTCTTTGATCCGCTTGGACTTTAGTTTTGTGCAGGGTGATAAATATAGATCTATTTTCATTTTTCTGCATGTGGACATCCAGTTGGACCAGCACCATTTGTTGAAGATGCTGTCTTTTTTCCATTGAATGGTTTTGGCTGCTTTGTCAAAAATCGAGTATTCATAGGTGTGTGGGTTTATTTCTGGGTCTTCTATGCGGTTCCATTGATCCTCCTTTCTGTTTCTATGCCAATACCATGCAGTTTTTATTACTATTGCTCTGTAGTACAACTTGAGATCGGGGATAGAGATACTTCCTGATGATCTGTTGTTGTACAGGATTGTTTTGGAGATTCTGGGTGTTTTTTTTCTCCATATGAGGCTGAGAATGTTTTTTTCAAGGTCTGTAAAGAATTGAGTTGGTATTTTGATGGGAATTGCATTGAATCTGTAGATTGCTTTTGGCAGGATGGCCATTTTCACTATGTTAATCCTACCAATCCATGAGCACGGGAGATCTTTCCATCTTCTGAGATCTTCTTCAATTTCTTTCTTCAGAGACTTGAAGTTTTTCTCAAACAGGTCTTTCACTTGCTTGGTTAGTGTCACCCCAAGGTACTTTATGTTTTTAGTGGCTATTGTGAAGGGTGTTGTTTCCCTAATTTCTTTCTCGGCCCTTTTGTCTTAGGTATACAGGAGGGCTTCTGATTTTTTGGAGTTGATTTTGTATCCTGCCACTTTGCTGAAGGTGTTTATCAGCTGAGGGACTTCTTTGGTTGAATTTTTGGGGTCGCTCATATATACCATCATATCATCTGCGAATAGTGACACTTTGACCTCTTCTTTTCCGATTTGTATCCCCTTGATCTCCTTTAGTTGTCTTATTGCTCTGGCTAGGACTTCAAGTACTATGTTGAAGAGGTATGGAGAGAGTGGGCAGCCTTGTCTTGTCCCTGATTTCAGTGGGATTGATTTAAGTTTCTCTCCATTGAGTTTGATGTTGGCTATAGGCTTGCTGTATATTGCCTTTACTATGTTTAGATATGTGCCTTGTATTCCTGATCTCTCCAAGACTTCAAACATGAATGGGTGTTGGACTTTGTCAAATGCTTTTTCAGCATCTAAGGAGATGATCATGTGGTTTTTCTCCTTCAGTTTTTTTATGTGGTGGATTACATTGATGGATTTCCGTATGTTGAACCACCCTTGAATCCCTGGGATGAAGCCTACTTGGTCGTGGTGGATGATATCTTTGATGTGTTCTTGGATTTGGTTTGCAAGTATTTTATTGAGTATTTTTGCGTCAATATTCATAAGAGAGATAGATCTGAAGTTCTCTTTTTTTGTTGGGTCTTTGTGTGGTTTAGGTATCAGGGTGACTGTTGCTTCATAGAATGAGTTTGGTAATGTACCTTCTGTTTCTATTTTGTGGAATAGTTTGAGGAGAATTGGTGTGAGCACTTCTTTGAAGGTCTGGTAGAGTTCCGCGCTGAAACCATCTGGCCCAGGGCTTTTTTTGGATGGGAGACCGTGAATGACTGCTTCAATTTCCTTGGGGGATATAGGGCTGTTCAGTCTTTCTACCTGATCTTGACTTAATGTTGGAAACTATCAAGAAAATTGTCCATTTCATTTAGATTTTCAAATTTTGTGGCATAAGCTTTTGTAGTATGACCTAATGATTGTTTGAATTTCCTCTGTGTCTGTAGTTATGTCATCCTTTTCATCTCTGATTTTGTTAATTTGGATAGATTCTCTCTGCTTTTTAGTTAGTTTGGCTAAGGGTTTGTCTATCTTGTTGATTTTCTCAAAGAACCAACTTTTTGTTTCATTGATTCTTTGAATAGTTTTATTTGTCTCTAATTGATTGATTTCAGCCCTGAGTTTGATTATTTCCAGCCTTCTGCTCCTCTTGGGTGTATCTGCTTCTTTTTTTTCTAGGGTTTTCAGTTGGGCCATTAAGTTGTTTGTATGTGATGTTACGGATTTCTTCTTGCAGGCACTTAGTGCTATAAATTTTCCCCTGAGCACTGCTTTCAATGTGTCCCATAAATTTGGGTATGTTGTGCCTTCATTTTCATTGAATTCTAGGAAGTCTTTAATTTCTTTCTTTATTTCTTCCTTAACCCAGCTGTCGTTGAGTAACAGGTTGTTCAGTTTCCATGTGCGTGTAGGCTGTTTGTTATTTCTGTTGTTGTTGAGGTCCAGCTTAAGTCCATGGTGGTCAGATAGAATACAAGGGATTATTTCAATCTTTTTGTATCTGTTGAGGCTTGCTTTATGACCAACTATATGGTCTATTTTGGAGAAGGTTCCATGCGGTGCTGAAAAGAAGGTATACTCTTTTGAGTTTGGATGAAAAGATCTGTAGACGTCTATTAGGTCCATTTGATTTAGGGTCTCTGTAAGTGTTTTTATTTCCCTATTTGTTTTCTGTCTAGTTGATCTGTCCCTTGGTGAGAGTGGAGTGTTGAAGTCTACCACTATTAGGGTTTTAGGATCAATGTGTGATTTAAGCTTTAATATTGTTTCATTTATGAATGTAGGTGCTCTTGTATTTGGGGCATAGATATTCAAAATTGTGATGTCCTCTTGGTGGATTTTTCCTTCGATGAGAATATAGTGGCCATCCTTATCTTTTTTGATTAACTTGGGTTGAAAGTCTATTTTACTAGATATTAGGATGGCTACTTCCGCTTGTTTTCTGGAACCATTTGCTTGAAAGACATTTTTCCAGCCCTTTACTCTGAGGTAGTGCTTATCTTTGTTGCATAGGTGTGTTTCTTGGATGCAACAGAATGATGGATTCTGTTTCCACAACCATTCTGTTAGTCTGTGTCTTTTAATTGGGGAGTTGAGACCGTTGATGTTGATAGAAACTAGTGACCAACAATTGTTACTTACTTTAGATGTGGTGTTGGTGGTGTCACTGAGTTTCATTGCTTGTCTTCTTTTGGTTTTTTTGTTGTGTAGTTATCTATTTCCTCTGTTTCCTTCGATGTAGTTGTTTTCTTTGGTTTGGAGTTTCCCTTCTAGTAACTTCTGTAGAGCTGGGTTACTATGTAGATATTGTTTAAATTTGGTTTTGTCTTGGAATATCTTGAATTCTCCGTCTATGTTGATTGAAAGTTTTGCTGGGTATAGTAGTCTGGGTTGGAATCTGTGGTCCCTTAAGGACTGTATGATTTCTGTCCGGGCCCTTCTAGCTTTCATAGTTTCTGTTGAGAAATCTGGTGTGATTCTGATAGGTCTACCTTCATATGTTACTTGGCCTTTTTCCCTTGCTGCTTTTAGAATTTTTTCTTTGTTTTGTAGGTTCAGTGTTTTGACTATGATGTGACGTGAAGAATTTCTTTTCTGGTCTAGTCTACTTGGTGTTCTGTAGGCCTCTTGTATGTTTATGGCCATCTCCTTCTTTAAGTTGGGAAAGTTTTCTTCTATAATTTTCTTGAAAATATTTTCCAGACCTTTGAGCCTGATGTCTTCTATTTCTTCTACTCCTATTATTCTTAGGTTTTGTCTTTTCATGGTGTCCTTGATTTCTTGGATGTTTTGTGTTTGGAACTTTTCTGATTTTATTTTTTCTTTGAGAGACATGTCAATTTCCACAAGTGTATCTTCGGCTCCTGAGATTCTTTCTTCCATCTCTTGTATTCTGTTGGTGATGCTTACCTTTGTAGTTCCTGATCTTTTCTCTATGTTCTCCAGATCCTGGTTTTTCTCTATTTGTGTTTTCTTTATTGATTCTAATTCTGTTTTCATGTCTTGCACCATTTCCTTCTTCTGTTTGAATGTGGACTCCTGCTTTTCAATGATAGCTTCTATTTTTTTGTCCGTTTCCTCTCTATGTATCACTAATTGTGCCTCTACTTCTTTGGGTATAATTGCCTGTATTTCTATGAGAGCTTTGTTTATTTCTTCTTTATTTGCCTTCATTTGTGTGGACATTTTTTTGAGAGCTTTGTGCATTTCTTCTCTGTTTGCCTCAATTTTCATGGTCATTTCTTTGAGAGCACGATTCGTTTCCTCTTTGTTAGTCTCGATTTCTTTGGTTATTTCTCTGAGGGCTTTGTTCATTTCATCTCTATGGGCCTCTAATAGCTGGAGAAACATAGTTTTGAGGTCGTTTTCTTGTATATCTAGTGAATTGAAGTGTCCATTGTTTTGTGGGGTTGCTGGTGAGGTCATTATGTCCTGATTTTTGTTGGGAGTGTTCTTACGTCTGCCTCTAGCCATCTGGTTATTTATAATCCTCACTGGTTGTTCCTCGAGATTGTAGTTTGGGCTATGATCCTCTCTGTTTTCTGGACTGTTTTTTTCAGGAAGATGAGAGAGGTTCACTGCTTTGGGAGTGTGCCCTGTGTTTTCAGTTTTGCCTAAGTAAGGAATGTGACACTGACGCTATTTGTGTACGCTTTTAGCGGGCGCAGTGTGCATGTGCGGATTCTCTGACTATTGCAGTGGCCTGCAAGCCACTATTACGCAGTTCTGACTGAGATCCAGGGATTGTTTGCCTGGATTACCCTGGTGGATCCGCAAGGCAGAGGCTTCAATGTTGGGGTCGCTATCCCAAGAATCCCTATGATGCCCACACTAGGGGTGTGGGTGGCAGGGATTTTGTCTGGTTGCTTCTGTGGAGAGGCCCTGGGTCTGGGGCAATATCTCCCTAGAAGGCTCACTCACTCTCTTGCAGGGCCAGTTGGAATGCACAGGAGTTCCCCTTGTTCACTACTCTCTGTTTTGGTCCTGCTGCAGAAGTGCACGGGTAGGCTAACAGTCAGCTCTGTGACACTGTGGCCGCAGGACTCAGTGTCCACCTTTCCTGTGTGCTGCCTCTTTGTCCTTTCCCTCTGCCAGGAGGGGTTATGTTGACTGGTCCCTGGGTGGCGCGGGAAAGAGTTAGGGTGAGTGTACTCAATCCCAGATCCCGGGCCCAGATCTCTCTGCCAGAAGCAGCCTAGTAGTAGACTCTATGTTTGCTGATCCCAAGAGAGTACCGGGTAGGGTTGAGTGTCCTCAGATCCAGAGCTTGGGTTTCTCTGCTAGGGGCCGCTAGGTGAGCTGGAGAGAGGGTGCTGTGTCCTTGGCAGGCTGCCTCTCTGTCCTTCCCCTCTGACCTTCTCTTCTGCTAGGGCAAGCTTATGGAGGTGTTCTCAGGGGAGTGCCAGCAGGGGTTGGGGCTTCTCAGTCGGATCCTGAGCCGTGAGCCAGCTGCATGATTCTTGGTTGATGCTTCAGTCTCACCAAGCCCCTCTGGGCCCTGGTCAGTTGGCACTGTTGGTCTTCTTGTGGAACTCCTGTCACCTCCAGGTCCTTTTCTCTTTCCTCCCACTTTTCCACAAGACTCCTTATGCATCATCCAATGCTTGGCTCTGAGTCTCAGCATCTGATTTAAGGTGCTGCTGGATAGAGTCTCTCAAAGGACAACTCTGATATGCTCCTGTCTGTAAGCATAGCAGAACATTATTCATAGTGTCAGGGGTTGGCACTCTCCCATAGAATGGGTCTTTGGTTGGTCCAGGCATTGGTTGGGCATTCCCTAAATCTCCCTTCTACCTTTATCCCTGCATATCTTGTAGGCATGGCAAATTTTGCATAGAAGTTTCTGTGAGTGGGTTGGTTTTCCCCTCCCTCCACTAAGAGACTAGTTCTAGTCAGAGGATCTCCACTTCAGTCTCTGTGGCCTCTGCCACTAGGAGTCTCTGCTTGAGTCCCCCTCACATCCACCCAGGACCTACCCTGACTTAGGTCTCCAGTTTGACACAGAGATGTCCTCATCTTCTGTTTCTTTTTTCTCTACAGGCCTTCTGTCCTATTGCCCTTGTTCTCCCCAGGTCTGATCTCCACTTTACTCTCTGTGTCCCCTCTCCTACCTTTTTCCCTCTCTTCAGGCACTACTTCTGTCTTTTCTATCTCCCCTTCCAAGTGAGATTTATGCATCCTTTCTTGGATTTTCCTTGTTACTTAACTTCTTTGGGTTTGTGCCTCATAGAATGCTTACCCTGCATTATATGCTAAAATCTGCTTATAAGTGAGCACAAAACCATGTGCATCTTCTCACTCAGAATGATCTTTTCTAGTTCCATCCATTTGCCTGCAAATTTTATGATTTCCTTGTTTTTAATAATATTCCATTGTGTAATTGTGCCACAGTTTATTCATCCATTCGTCAGCTGAGGGACAACTAGGTTGCTTCCAGCTTCTGGCTATGATGAAAAAAGCTGCTATAACCATAGTTAAGCAAGTGTCCTTGTTGTATGGTAGGGCATCTTTTGGGTAAATGCCCAGGAGTAGTAGATCTGAGATCTTGAAGGAGACCAACAAAGCTAAAAGAACCTGAGCCCCGATGGTCCTGCAGAGATTGATGCACCAACCAAGGACCAGGTCTTTATCAAAGACTTTTTCTTTTTGGGTAAATACTTTTCAGTTTCTAGGTTTTGTGTGTTTTCTTATTGTATTGGGTTTTTGGTTGTTTTGTGAAACAACAACAACAACAAAAAAAAAACCTAAATAACCAAACTGTAACCCAAATAAAAGCACACAAAAAAAATTCTGAGTCCATTATTTGTTAGTTATCTACTCCTAAACATAAGGTCTACCCTGGAGTGCGTGATATATACTCAGCGTCTTTCCGTTGGGAAACAAAACAACAACAACAAAAAACCCTGATAATCCCTGTTCCAGTAGGTGTAAAGGGCAGTTCTGTTGTTAACCTTTACATTTGTAGCTAGGCTTACATTCATCCATTCACTTAGTCATTCTTTTTTTAATATAACAAAAACACAGTAATATAAAACAAAAACTATTACTTTGAAGTTGGGCAAGAGAGACCAACAGGAAAAAGAAGAAGAAGGAGGAGGAGGAGGAGGAGAAGAAGACGACGACGAAGAAGCCAAGAATGCTAGAGTCACAGACCCACATGTAGGCACCCTCAGGAATCCCACAGGAACACCTTAATTACAACCTGTCATTGTTATGGTACAGGAAGACAGTGTGTGTTATACCTTAATAATAGAACAGTGCTTAAAGTTCAAAGTACAAAGATGTTTATGTGTAACAACTTACTTCCTTGATTCCTTCTATTTAGCTTATTAGGCATTTCTAGCAATCATCATAGTTATTCACATACATTTTGTGTTATAATTTATTTCCCCTATATTTTAATGTGAATCATTTATATAAATACTCTTAGTGAACTTGGATGAAAGTAGTTGCTTTTGTACTCAGTACTACCAACATTGGTTTGGGGTAGATAGTCATAATAACATTAAAAAATATACCGAATCACTTGCTCTGTGTCAATCAAATTGCAAGTACCAAAGTGGATTTTCTCTACAAGGACAGAGCAAACAGATGGCTGGTGCTCTGATCTTGCCCACCTCTCAGCTTCCCTTGGACAGGTACCTCTTATACCAATACGATAACAAAATATGTGCCATGTACTAAGCATATGTATGTATAAAGCAGAATGATATTACTTACTTCCCATAAAGTCATGTGAAACACTTAGAGTGCACTGAACATTTACGATATATAAACAAGGAATGTGAGTATATTTTACCTTATTAGTGAAACTTTAATTCAAGGTTGTGTTTTGTAGAACATATGGCAAAAATTGTTCCAAAAATATGATAGAAAAATGACAAGAAAAGAGGAGTCATTATGTTCACCCTATTTCTGTGAACCAGCACCATCTCTTTTAAAGATAAGAAACTTAATATTAATATTTGTATTTATGATTGTTGATTATGATTGTTGATTATGACTATTTTTGAGATAGGTTTCTGATCATTATTGTCTGGAAGATTACTCCATTAAGCAAAATAACGACCTGATTAGGTCAGTTTCCTAACTCTAGTTAAACAGTAGAGTTGTTGAAAAGCTAAGGTCACATGGAAGGGAAGGAGGAGCTCCCCTATCAGTGGGCTTGGAGAAGGGTATGGGAGGAGATGAGAGAGGGAAGGTGGGGTTGGGAGGGGCTGAGGAAGAGGGCTACAGCTGGGATACAAAGTGAATAAATAGTAATTAATATAAAAAATAAAAATTTAATTAAAAACATGATGACAAAAAACACAGTAGAGCTGTGAATAAAAAAAAACTGATATATCATTCTTTTTGTTTTCTTCTGAAGTCTGTGCAGCTAATTTTATATCTTGGCAAGCGTCAGTTTATGAGAAACTACCTCATCCACATATCTATAACTCTAGTTTGATGGTTAATAATATGTTCTTCCCCCCTAAAACATTATACACATGAGACTTCCTCCTAAGTAGACACTTAATCCTTTCCATCTGTCATCTCACATTAGTTTACACTGTGTTGTTGATGACATAACATTATTAATGTTCTATTGCAAACTCTTTTGTCTTTTATTCATTTTAAGACAGCAATGCCACACCAGCAACAATAACCTCATGATAACAAACAACAAAGATAATTTTTACATTTATTTACCTTCCTGGGGGTGGGGAAGGACACATGTGTGACTGTGGTTATGCAGATCAGAAGAAAACTTGGTGGAGCTGATTCTGTCTACCAACACATGGATCTCAGCATTGAATCCAGTTCATCATGTTTGACAAAAAGTCCCTTTGCACATTAACTGTATGTATCAAATTCTCTACAGAAAAGGATTTTTCTATTCACCATTCTCTGTGAGTCAATACCGTTTCTTTTAAAGCTTTTAAAGGATGTTAGTATCTTGTGATTATGTGAGATAACTACAGCTGTCTTCCAAAAATGAATGTTTGATCATTACTCATCTACCAGGCTCCTACATTAAGCAAAATAATGACCTGGGTAGGTCTCAGTATAATTGGTGGACAGAAGGGGAACTTGGGAAGAAAACATGCTTAAGTTGAAAGAGAAAGGACATTCAGTAATATTAATTTTCTTGTAACCTTGCCTATTGGAATGCACGCACGGCTTTAAAATACAGCATGCACCAAGAGTCTACAAGAGAAGGGGTGGGGTTTAGGAAGAGGTCTTCTTTTACGAAGGAAAATTATGTGAATGGAAATGACAGGCAAAGAAATGTAATACATATTAGTCCTCACATGTTGCAATCTACTGATTGAAACTTTATTCTATAATATCTGACTTAAAAATGCTCACACACACACACACACAGGGTCAACCATAAAAACGAGAGTAGATACACACACTAAAAATATTTGACTTTAAACAGACTTGTATCTGTAAATATTTTCAACAAACCTACTAATAATTATTGGCAGTGAGGAGATTTCACTTTTCAGAAGGGAATTCATTAGAGACTACTATGTGATTTGTGCATCTGAGAAAATGACAATGAAACAGTCTGTCAAAACAGAATACATGCATGCCCCTCCCCAAGTCCACTGATACGGGAGGACTTCTTTTCCTTCCTTCTGATCCTAGTCAATTAGGTCTCATTAGGAGTGGCTGTGTTGTCTTCTTCTGTGGCCTGGTAATCCTGCTTCCCCCTCAGGGGGAGCTAATTAAAGAGCAGGCTAATCAATTCATGTCAGAGACAGTCCCTGTTCCTATTGCAATGGAACCCACGTGGATACTGAACTGCCGTGGGCTACATCTGTGCATGGGTCTTAGGTTATCTCCATGCATAGTCCTTGGTTGGAATAGCAGTCTCAGGAAAGACCCCTGTGCTTAGATTTTTTGGTTCTGTTGCTCTCCTTGTGGAGTTCCTGTCCTCTCCAGATCTTACTGTTTCCCACTTCTTTCCTAAGATTCCCTACATTCTGCCCAAAAGTTGTCCATAAGAAGGGAGGGATTGGGACGGGAGGAGGGAGGGAACCATGCGGGGGATACAAAGTGAATAAAGTGTAATTAATAAAGAATAAATAAATTAAAAAAAGAAACTAATCAAGAGAGAGGACCCTGACTAAAACACTCAATCTCCATCCTGAAAGGCAAAGAGGATGGATATCAGAAGAAGAAGAAAACATGAAACAACCTAGAAACCTGCCACAGAGGGCCTCTGAAAGGCTCTGTCCTGCAGACTATCAAAGGAGACACTGAGACTTATGGACAACTGTTGGGCAGAGTGCATGGAATCTTATGTAAGAAGTGGGAAATAGTAAGATCTGGAGAGGACAAGAACTCCACAAGGAGAGCAACAGAACCAGAGAATTTGAACACAGGGGTCTTCCCAGAGACTCATACTCCAACCAAGCACTAGGCATGGAGACAACCTAGAACCCCTGCACAGATGTAGCCCATGGCAGTTCAGTGTCCAAGTGGGTTACATAGTAATGAAAAGAGGGACTGCCTCTGACATAATCTGATTGGCCTGCTCTTTGATCACCCCCCCCCCGAGGGGGAAGCAGCCTTACCAGGCCACAGAAGAGGACAATGCAGCCACTCCTGATATGATCTGATAGACTAAGATCAGAAGGAAGGAGAGGAGGACCTCCCCTATCAGTGGACTTGGGGAGGGGTATTCGTAAAGAAGGAGGAGGGAGGGTGGGGCTGGGAGGGCAGGAGGGAAGGGAAGGGCTTATGGGGGGATACAAAGTGAATAAAGTGTAATTAATAAAATTAAATTAAATTAAAAAAAAACAGAATGCAGAGATCAGAAGAGGTCATCAGATCCCTGAAACTGGAGTTGAGGGTGGTTGTGAGTTGCTCTGAGGTTGCTAGAAACAGAAGCCTGGTCCTCTTCAAGACCAGAAGTTTCACTTAACTGCTGAACTATCACATTTCTAGCTCCTCGAGTGGATTTTTCACACAGGCTACCAAATTCTTCAGTTTTTAAAGCCTTTTTGTTTAGGGTAGCATCAGATTACTTCTAAAAATTTGTCATATTTTGTCACTGGATACACAAATTGGCAAGACAACATAAGACACTGTTCGTTAAGAACAGACTTTTATAGAATTGATGTGGATATGCCTATGAATGCTTCTAATTTTCCTGTGGCATTAAATAAATTAACAAAAAATAAGTCACTAGTAAAGAAAAAGACCCATGAATTTAAGATAGAGCAAGGGGGTGGGAGACACACAGGGGAGGGGAACAAAAGGAAATTAAAAAAAATGTCATAATTATATTAAATTTCAAAAACAAGAATTAAAAATGAGTCTTTGGGAATCCATCTCTTCTAGAAGGAACATGTTTAGCATTTTCTTGTATTTATTTTTTTAAGTTATTTAAAATATAAGTTAGAACAAATTAAATAAAAACTAACTTTGCATTGCCATTGTTTTTTTGTACATGACTCCAATAATTGGAAGTGACAAGAATCAGCCTCCCTGATAATTTATTATAAACCCAATGTATTGACTATATAAACATAGTCCAATACCAGTCTTTGTTCAGACCAAGCCTTTAACTCTCTAACCCTGTGCTGTGGTTCCATCAGAGATATACTCCCTATGAAGTGCTTTGTGGTCCCAACCGTCGGATTCCAAACTATAAATATTGTCTTTTCACTCCTCGGTGTAGAAGGCAGCTATTTCCATATTACACGCCTACTGAAGTACGAAACCGCCAATTCAGGTAGAAAAACATCTGGCTAAGAATAAATCAGCATTTGTCCAGTATTTCAAAGTGTGAAACGAGGCAGACAAGCACATAGCCTCAGAACTCTGCTTTAGTCTGCTTCCCTGTAGAGAGATTGCAGCTAATATGGCTGCCACCACCATCTGTCTAAATATTAGCGTGTGTTGTCTTGAATTAACACAGCAAAACTAGTGGAGGATACAATTAAATTTTTATTTTTATGTTTCTTCACCAGATGCTCAGCTATATGAAATAATCCACAAATGCTCAAACTAATTAAGCCCTTTATAAAAGAAAACAATGATAATTAAAAGTTGACAAGTTCAAAGTAACAAATAAAAAACTTTAATTTTTTTTATTATTATTATTTTTTCCAACTTATTCACTTTGTATCCAGGCTGTGTCCCCTCCCTTATCTCCTCCCTATCCCACCCTCCCTTTGTCCATTGATGGGGGAGGACCTTTTCCCCTTCTATCTGACTCTAGCCTATTGGGTCTCTGATCGCCTCCCCCTGGGGGATGCAGCCTTGTGAGGCCACAGAGAAAGGCAATGCAGCCAGTAAAACACTTTTAGAATGTAGATATATGTGATTTGTGAATTTTATAATTTTTTTAAAAATTTTAAATAAGAATTGCTGTAGTATTACTGAAAGATAAGTGCATATTCCTATCATATTCTGTAGCATCATATGTCATCACTCATTTAAAATAAATCATTAACTTTCCAGATACTACACTGTAATTTCCTTTGTTCTAGTCTGTTGTTCTCAAGAAATCTTAGAACATACATAACCAGTAAGTCCAAAATGGGTAAAGCTAATGTTGATAGCTCCATGGTTAATCATGAAGGTAGAGAACACAGACTTTTCGTCACCAGTCAGTGAGGCTGTTTGTAGAATAAGCATCTTTACTACAATGCTTTTCACCTTGATGTCTGGATAAGAACTCAGTTTACTGTTTACTAGATAATACCTGTGATGACCAATAATTCAAACTGATTATAAATTTACATCAATCATCTTTAAAGAAAAAAGATAAGTGCTTTTCTTAGTACTAGGAGACTGAAAAAGCAACTGGTTTGTTAATATTTTGTTTCTCACACAAGAAGGAAGAGTATTTGTAATCATTTCCTATTTGAAAATACCTTTAAAATTAGCCATAGGCTCATGCATTATTTCTGAAAAGTGGTTATAAATATCCATTTTTTTTATTTTCAAGATTACATTTTAGTATTTTAAAGCTATATTTTAGCATTTTATATATGCCATTTGCAGATACAAGAACTGAAAGATAGAAATATTACATAGTTGTCCCAATAATCTTCTAAAATTTGTTAGCAAACGGCAGAGTGTAGGTAATCTTATGAAAGAAGAGGGAGATAGAAATACCTCAAAGGGACAGGAGCTCTACAAGGAGACCAACAGAGCCAAAAAATCTGGGCTCAAAGGGGCCTGCAGAGAACAGTACTCCAACCAAGGACCATGCATTGAGAGGACCTAGACCCTCTGATCAGAGGAAGGCCATAGGCTGCTCAGTTTACAAGGGCATTTCCTAGTAAGGGGAGCAGGGACTGTCTTTGACATGAACTCGTTTATCACCTCGCCAGGGAGTGGGGGTGCAACCTTGCTAGGCCACAGAGGAAGATGATGCATCCAGTCCTGATGAGACCTGATAGACTAGGGTCAGATGGAAGGGGAGGAGGACCTCCCCTATCCTTGGACTAGGGGAGAGGCAAGGGGAGAAGAGGAAGGGTGGGTGGAGCTGAGAAGAGACAAGGGAGGAGCTGTAGCTGGGATACAAAGTGAATAAAATGAAATAATTTAATTAGAAATAAATAAATTAGAAAACATGTTTTGTTTGTAAAGTGTTGAAAATAAATTTTAACAGGCTATATGTTATTTATTATTAGCCCTATAATTATTTCAGTGGTATTATCTTACCTGGTCCCACAGTCAGTAAAACACAGACAACTTTTAAACTTTATAAATGCCTTAAAACACCTTGGGCTAGGCAGATAATTCCATCTACTCTATCTCATTAACCTCCACATCTCCCTCCCAACCCCAATCCAATGCCCTCTGTCTTAACCATTTCTATCTGGACTACTGTCCATCTATAATCTTATAAATACTTACATTTTCCATCTTGGTGTTTCTTTTCATGCCATTCTCAGAGTCCTTTCTCATGGCCCACACAGTTCCTTCCCTGCTAACTCATTCTGGTATTCTCCTCTTTCCTCTCTTTCCAGCTGTCTGTCTGTCTCCTTCCCATGATTCCAGTGTCCCCAAATCCAGGGACCCTTATCCACATCTACCTTCTTCTGCCTTGCCTAGGTACACACTTTTTGTTAACCAATCAGGAATAATGTCTTAGGTAGGTTTATACATCAAGGATAGGGCAGTAATCAGATCTTGAGGGCCAGTAATTAGCCATCAAAATGTAGATTAGCCCCCAACAGTCGATTTAGAAAAATATCATTATTTTCTAACCTCTCATTGGACTGAGGCAGGAAAGTGCAATTTTCTGAGCAACTTTAGTGCACTAATTTGTAATATATTAACTGAATGTTTTTGTTGAAAATGACTCTTTCCAATTTAAGCATGTCCAGTGCTTTTTTACTTCTTATGAACAATGAATATAGAACCCAGTCAACATTTCTGAAGACTATTTGAAAATAATTAATAGTGATATAGAACAGAATAAGCTAGATGCCTATAGGACAATTACCTGGAAAAGCATGTTTTAAAATAGTTCCTGCTCCAAGAGAAGATTCAATTTGAATTGAAATATGCAATGTTTATGGGTTATGGAAGCCAGTCAGAAATTGGGAAACATGTGATCAGTTAGTGACAGGCATTTAATTAGTGGATTTACTGCATGCACTTTATTTTACCACAGCAAAATTGTTCCAGGCTAACCTCTTAGACAACCAGAGACTCACCAATGGTTTATCTCTTTAAGAAATCCATTCTGAATATAGGATAAGTGGATATAGATGTTCTCAAGAAATTATTTTCAAATTGCCAGATGACACAAGAATTCACAGGAATGTCTGTGTTTCTTTTTTACAATGACCTGAAATTCATACAAACCTCTATTCTACGAATTCAAGAATTCTTCCCATGACCATCAGAACTTATTATCCCATTCTCCCATCCAACATTGCTCTGTAATTTCTGTTTGTCTCCTTTCACCTACTTTTAATTACCAAGTCATTTGATCAATCATTATCCCTGATCTTATTTTTCTGGGTTCAATCTCATTGTTCTGGACACCTTTATATTTTTTAATATAACTTTTTATTTATTACAATTTATTCACTTTGCATTCCAGCTGTAGCCCCACCCTTGTTCCCATGCCCCTTTCCCAATCCACTGAGAGTAGAGGAGCTCCTTCCCTTCCCTCACATCCTAGCCTATCAGGTCTCCTCAGTACAGTTTTTCATAGTATTCCTCTGAGCCCAGGTAAGGCTGCTCTCCCTCAGGGGGAGGTGATCAAAGAGCCAGCCACTGAGTTCATGTCAGAGACAGTCCCTGTTCCCATTACTAGGGAACATACTTGAAGACTGATTTGTCAAGGGCTACATCTGAGCAGGGCTTCTAGATTATATCCATGAATGGTCCTTGGTTAGAATATCAGTCTCTGAAAAGACCCCTGTGGCCAAGATTCTTTGGTTCTGTTGTTCTCCTTGTGAAGCTCCAGACCCTTCAAGTTCTTTCTCTCTCCCCCATATTTCATAAGATTCCCTACACTCTGCCCAAAGTTTGGCTATGAATCTGAGCATATGCTTTGATACCCTGCTGACTACAGTCTTTCAGAAGCCCTCTGTGATAGAAACTTGTCTTGCTCCTTGTTTACACCTTCTTCTGATGTCTATCCCATTGGCCTTTCTGAATGAAGATTGAGCATCTTTCCCAGGGTCTTTCTTGTTGATTATCTTCTTTAAGGGTACAGATTATAATATGATTATCCTATATTATATGTCTAATGTACACTTATAAGTGGGTCTATTTTCTTAAAAAAATTGTCTTCCAGTCCTTATTCTCAGGTAATATCTATCTTTGTGACATAGTATGTTCCTTGTATGCAACAGATTGTTAGGTCTTGTTTATGCATCCATTCTGTTATTCTGTGTCTTTTTATTGGAGAGTTGAGTCCATTGATGTTGACAGAGATTAAGGACCAGTGGCTGTTAGATCCTTTGATTTTGATGTTGGTTATGGTAGAATGTTTGTGTGCTTGGCTACTTTTACTTTTGCTGTAATGAGGTTATTTGTTTCCTGTGTTTTCCTGAGTGTAGTTAGCTTTTCTGAGTTGTATTTTTTCCTTCTAGTATCTTCTGTAACACTGGATTTGTGGGTAGGTATTGTTAAAATTTGTTTTTGTTGTTGAAAATCTTGTTTACTCCATCTATGATGACTGAGATTTTTGCTGAGTACAGCAACCTGAGTAGACATCTGTGTTCTCTTAGGGTCTGCATGATAGCCATCCAGGCCCTTTCTCTGTTGAAAACTCAGGTGTGAATATATGGGTTTGTCATATGCTACATGGCCTTTTTCCATTGTAGCTTTTAGTACTTTTTCTTTGTTCCGTATACTTACTGTTTTGATTATTATGTGGTGGGAGGATTTTCTTTTCTGGTCTAATTTATTACATGTTCCTCTAGGCCTCTTGTTTGCTTATAGGCCTTTCCTTTACATTGGGAAAATTTTTTTCTATGATTTTGTTGAAAATATTTTCTGGGGCTTGGAGACAGAGTATTCTTTTTCCTCTATTCCTATTATTCTTAGGTTTTGTTTTTTATGTTGTCCTGAATTTCTTGGACAGTTTTTGTTGGGAATTTTTGAGATTTAATATTTTATTTGATGGCTACATTGATTTCTTCAATTGTATCTTCCACATCTGATATTTTTTCTTCCATCTCTTGTAGTCTGTTGGTTATGCTTACCTCTGCAGTTCCTGTTTTCTTTCTTAAGTTCTTTCTCCCTATGATTTCCTCTATTTGTGTTTTCTTTAATTTTTCCATTTCTGTTTTCAGATCTTGAACCATTTTGTTGATTTCCTTCACCTGTCTGACTGTATTTTCCTGTTTTTCCTTCAATTCCTTCACCTGTTTGAACATTCCTCTGTTTCTTTTATTTCTTTCAGTGACTTAATTATTTTCTCTCTGAAGGCCACAAACTGTTTGGCTGCATCTTCCTCTATTTCTGTATGGATGGCCATACTCTGACTTTATCTTCCTCTATTTCTTTATGAATAACCATAATCTGTTTGATTTTATCTTTCTCTAATTCTTTATGCATTTTGTTTCCTCCATTAACCTCTTTATAAGCATAGATGTAAGGTCATTTTCTTGAATTTCACTTATGATAGGGTGTCCAGGGCTGCTTGCCCCTGGATAACTGGATTCTGGAGATGCCATATTGCTTTGGCTTTTGTTTGTTGTGCTTTAACACTGGCCTTTACCCATCTGGGTATCTCAGGTCTTGGCTGTTAGTTTCTGGTACCTCCTGGAATCCTGGGGTGAGGTGAATCTTCTTGGCAGGAAGATGGTTGTTCCTGAAGGAGGCCTCCTCAGCTTTTTTGGTATGGTCACCAAATGGCGGGTGTTTCTCAGGAATTGCTGCAGCTCAACTCAGGCTTATGGACTTGGGTGGTAACTGTGGTTATTGCTAGTCGGGGGTGGGGAGTTCTCACCAGGAGAAGTCCTGGATACAGCTACCTGCCGTTGGGTGACTTGCTCTGAATTTATTGGGCTACTGCTGCTGCTGCTCATACACTGTGTTTGGTGGGTGCAGCCCTCTTAAAGATGCAGCGAGCTTGCAGTTTGGTCAGATTAGCTAGAGAGACAGGTTGCGCCTTGGTGCAGTGTCTGGGGCTGAACCCATGTATTTCAGGCTTCTGTAGGTGTGAGGTTGGAGCTCTGTGTCCCAGTACCCAAGTGGCAATCAGTGGGACGTGAACACAGCACTCCTGCATGCAGCAGGAGTCTAGAGTCTGGAGCCTGAGAAAGGCCAGAAACTTTTCTGGAGCTAGGTGCCCTGAGGTGGTACCTGCCATTTCCCTCACCATTGGATTTCCTCCTGACAGAGGAACCTAGTCTCCGGTGCCCTAAGGCCCACAGTTCTGTCTGAGAAGGTGAGTCGGTTCACAGGCAGGACTCTGGCCTGGTGGCTGAGCACCTGCTGGACCCCCTAACCTTTTCCTGGGATTTTCTGGGTGACCTGAAGTTGGTCCCCATTCCTTCCTTCTCTTGACTGGAAATCCCAGTCTCTGGTGTTGTGGCACCCACAGTTCAGTCTGGGATGATGATCAGAAGACACAGGTGTGTGGTTGAGGGCTGGAGACTAAGCACCTGCCAAGAATCTGGGAATCTTCCGAGGTTTAGCTGGGTGACCTGGGAATGGACCCGATTGCTTCCCACACTGTGGGGTTTCCTCTCACCTGGGAAACATGATTACTGGTGTTTTAGGGCTCAGAGTTCAGTATGCTGGTTGCTGTGCAGTCACTGCTGTCCTGCTCATCAGACACAGCATCCTTTCAGCGCTGCCATCTTGGATTCCCCTGAACTCCTTTATTACCTCTGGTTTTAGAATGACCAAACTCAATCCCTCAACCACTGCTCCTCCAACTTCTAATGTAAAATGTCTAAATCGCTTGATCTTCTTCCCTTGACCTGAAAAGGACTGGAAGATATCTGTATCCATGTGGCAGCATAATCAACCTCAACTCTATGTACATTCCATATTATCTTATTTTTATCAGGGTGTTGCCCTGTGCAATTAGACTGTTTGTCAGGACTAAACCGCCTTCCCTTCCTGGAGTTATAAGTAAAACATTTTTTCCAGGTTAAGCAAAGCATCCCTATGAAGGCATAAGAGTGTGAGAATAGGACAGCATATTGAATTCATAAATACAATCTTGTGGAGAAATCACAGTATTTGTGAAGTTCTGTATAAGCTGTGAGAAACAAGATAGGTAAGGCATCCTCTTACTGAACTTGCAATATGGTACAGGGATGAAATTCAGGCAGATATTCAGGGAGGGCAGACATCCACCAGGCCAAGAAGAGAGGTAGATTAAACTGAGTAAGAAGAGACAGCAGTGGAAATGCCTCCCAGAAAAGCCTATAGGTAATTTGAACTGTGATTGTCCTAGGTCTTCCTGAGGTCTTTGCATCATTTTATTTTTGATGACGCATGCTCTGATTTTGATTCTATCAGAGTGTACCTATCGCATATTAGGCTTTTGGTTTGAATCCCATAACAACAAAAACAACAACAACAAAAACTACTCAAGTTGTGTTTTTAATAAAAGGAAATGTCATGCACGGATAATGGTAACCTCACATGGTTCTTGTTTGTTTGTATCTATATATAAGACTCTTAACCAGTCCTTACAGTGACTGTGGAAGAAGTAAGGAGCCTGTGACTAGTCCTTACAGGGACTGTGGAGGGAGAAGTAAGGAGCCTGTGACTAGTACAGCAAATGACCCGGAGCATTTCTGATAGACAAAGTCTGGCATGTAAAATTCACCATGGAAATTTCTATTATAAAATCTCAACATTATTATATACATATTTATAATTTCTTATTCTGCAAATGAAAGTGGCCTACATAACAGGCTTGGTAGGAGAGTTAATGATTTCAAGAGTGAGCAAAAAAAAATTTTTTTTTTGTTTTTTGTTTTGTGTGTGTGTGTGTGTGTGTGTGTTTTTAAGTCTGGAAAAGAAATTCACACTCAAGTTTTTGTTGTTTTTTGTTTTTGTTTTTATTCTGCTAGTTATCAAAGTATTCTTTTATTTGGCTCAAATCATTTTTTTAAACATGCGAGAAGTTTTATTTTGATGCTGTATTGACAGGTTTGTGTAGAGCCTGGGAAAGCCTCTCACAGCAAAAGATCTTTAAATTTAAAATCATAAAATTCTTCTTCTTATTATTATTTACAATTTTTTCACTTTGTACCCTAGCTGTAGCCCCATCTGTCATCAGCTCCCAGTCCAACCCTCCCTCACACTTTCCCCATTATGTCCCTTCCCTGGTCCACTGATAGGAGAGGTCCTCGTCCCCTACTATCTGCCCCTAACCTATCATGTCTCATCAGGACTGGTTGCATTGTCTTCTTCTGTGGCCTAGTAAAGGTCACCTCACCAAGGGGAGGTGATCAAAGAGCAGATAACCAAGTTCATGTCAGAGACTGTCACTGCTCCCCTGAGCTGTCTATGGGCTACATCTGAGCAGGGGGTCTAGGTCCTCTCCATGCATGGTCCTTGGTTGATTAATCAGTCTCTGCCACCCCATGGGCCCAGATTTTTTTTTTTTTTTTTTTTTTTTTTTTGGCTTTGTAGGTTACCTTGTGGAGCTCCTGTAGCCTCCAGGTCTTTCTAGCTACTCCTTCTATCATAAAATTCCCCTCACTCTGCCCAAAGTTTGGCTATGAGACTCAGCATCTGCTTTGTACCCTGCTGGGTAGAGTCTTTCAAAAGACCTTTGTTGTAGGCTCTTTTCTTGTTTCCTGCTTTCTCCCATTTCTGATGTCTATACTGTTTGCCTTTCTGAATGAGAATTAATCCTCTTCCCTAGGCTCCTCCTTGGTGTTTAGCTTCTTTAGCACTATCGATTTGAGTGTGTTTATCCTATATTGTATGCATAATATCTACATATAAGTGAGTATATACCATGTGTATCTCTCTGCTTCTGGGGTACCTCACTCAGGATGATCTTTTCTAGTTCCCACCATTTGCCTGCAAATTTCATGGTTTCCTTGTTTTTAATTACTAAGAAGTATTTTATTGTGTAAATGGACCAAAATTTTTATATCCATTCTTTGGTTGAGGGACACCTGGGTTGTTTCCTGATTCTGACTATTACAAATAAAGCTGCTATGAGCATAGTTGAAAAATGATCTTAAATCTATAATTATGCAGTTATTCAGGGCACATAACAAGGAAATGAACAACAACAAAAAATACAGGCCAACACACACTCAAGTTATAATGATGTGGAAACTAACAACACAACACAAATAGGGAAGGTACAGGAAGAAACCTATGGTCATCTCCGCTTAGATGAGAGACACTGGTTATTAATCTTTGAAATTTTATTTTTCCTTTTCATATTATTACAAAAACTATTTCCTCCCCAGAAAATAATCATAAACTCTGGTATAAAACTTGAAAGTACCTCTGACCTTTTGGAGCTTGTCCATGGCCTTCCTGAGCAGCCATGTTGCTCAGATTTTAAGACCCAAAAGCAACTATTATTAGAACATGGCTTCAGTGCCCTAAGAAGAAGCATGAGTTGTGAGGAAACCACAGGGGAATGTAGACAAAGAAAGCTTCAGAAATAAGAGGGATTATTTTCACCCCTTCGTAGTAAAAAATTTAGTTGTGGCTTCCTTTTGCAGTCCCACAAGGTTTAAATTCATTTTAATTGATGGAAAATCATTGTATGAGTTTAAAAGAGATAAGAGAGAAACAGAAACATCCTACAGGTGAAATTTAGAAAGACTTCCAGGGTTATCGTAAATTTCTAATATTTAGAGTAGTGATTTAGGATTACACATTTTAATACTTTTTTCATGATAGAATATTGAGTTGTACTATGTTAAAGCAATGTCGTTGTAAAATTCTGCATTTTCAAGTAAGTCATTTAAATTTGATAAATTAAGACGTTTTCTAACAATTAGAATGGGTCAGATTACTCCCAGAGTAACTAACATGTTTTCAGGAAGTGAGTCCGACTCAGCTAAAAGTGCTTGAATTGCTAAACGGCTGAATTTGCAAAAGTGGGCGATAATTAAACTGTTCCGCTCAGCTCTTATTAAATATTAATGAATTCTCCATGACTTTGAATCAGAGGGTTTTCTACATGAGAGTTTCGAACCGGGTTGTCTGAATGACGAATCATCTGCCCTATGGTGGTCTCCCTCAAAGGAAATTTAACTGTGGTTAACTATGTTGGGCTTGGCTTTTCCCTACAAACTTAAAAAAAAGGAGCTTTCAGTATTGATACCACTGTGTTTTAGCCTAAAGGAGCAAAATGTTTCCCTGCGGTAAAAAAAACAAAAAAACAACAACAACAAAAAAAAACTTGACATTAAAAAATAAAAAATAAAATCAAAAGCTCAGCACAGACTCCAGTCATGAAGGCGCTCGCCAGTCCTGTGGCTTTGGGTATGGCTGTCCACATGCCAGAACAGACGCAGGAAAGCATCTGGGGAGCAGAAGCTGTTTAGCAAGGCCCTCCACCCCTCCGGTTGTTTGTTTTTGTAACAAATGGTAGGCACCAAAGGGACAAACAGGCCTAAATGGCTTTCTCCTTTGCCATCTGGTTCTCCGGCAGAGACGGAAAGCCAGACCAGTTTGTAAGGTTTAGAATGCTGAGGAGCCCACTCAAGTGCATTCTCCAGCCATCACCTTTCTCTGCAAGCACAGTCTTCCACCAGGAGAAAAGATGTAGTTACAGGTTGTAAGAGGTAAAACACTGTTCCTTCTCAATCCCCAGTGATTAACACTGTATTGTGAGGCAGTTTTATGCTTTACTTCATGGGACTGTAGTTTAATAAATACAATACATACAGTCAAAGTACTTGAAAGTGCTGGAATTTAAAAAAAAATAGTCTACTGAAAAAAAAACTAGATCCGAAGTGGATAATATACATATAGGATAAAACATACTAAAATCTGTACACCTAAGGAAGCTAATCAGGAAGGAGGACTCTGGCTAAGATGCTCAATCCCCATTCAGAAAAAGCTCCACAAGGACAGTGACAGATCCTAAAAGCCTGGGCACAGGGATCTTTTCTGACACTGATACTCCAGCCAAGGACCACTCATAGAAATATCTTGCAACCACTGCACGGGGAGGTAGCCTATGGCAGTGCAGTATCCAAGTGGCCTCCACAGTAATGGGGACAGGGACTCTCTCTGACAAAAACTGATTGGCCTGCTCTTTGATACCTCCCCCTGAGTGGGGAGCAGCCTTACCAGGCCACAGAGGAAGACAATGCAGCCAGTCCTGATAAGACTTGATAGACTAGGGTCACAGGGAAGTGGAAGAGGACCTCCCTTTTCAGTGGAAGGGAGAAGGACACGGGTGGGGAAGAAGGAGGATGAGATTGGGAGGGGAGGAGGGAGAGAGGTACAGAGGGGATACAAAGTGAATAAATTGTAATTAATAAAATTAATTATTTAAAAAACTGGATCCATTTTGATAGGGGAAAAAAAGAGTTTTGTTTTGGGGATTGAAATATATTTCCTCTGAAATAACTGAAAAATAGATGGCTAAGATGCCCCCCACACTCCCCAAAAAGGGCATAGGAGGAGATGAATGAAGAATGGTGGGGTTGGGAGGGGAGATGGGAGGGGGCTACAGCTGGGATACAAAGTGAATAAAGTGTAATTAATATAAAAAATAAAAACTAAAGGAAAGGAGACAGAAAGATAGATGGACAGGGAAGACAGATGGAAGAAAGGGAGAAAACAAAATAATGATGGATAAAAGGAAGGAGGGAAGAAAAAGGAGGATATGAAAAGGGAGAAAGAAGAGGAAGAAGAGAGTCAGGACTGTAATATTTGTGTCCCACAGTTCTCAATAATGTACCTGTATATACCAAATGGGTTTTCATACCCAATGGTAGCACCATTGTAACCATTCATACCTAGTGACAGCATTATTGTACCTCCAAATAAAACAGCTTTGTTGTCTAATACTCTCATGCAGAGCAGGGCCATAGAGAGGAGAGAAGAAAGGAATTAAGAAAGGGACAGAGGGATGGAGAAAACTCTGCATTAACATATCATATGTAATAATTCGCATTCCTTTGCATTCAGGCATCTATTTGTCCATTTCAGGCAGAAACTAAAAACCCTATGAAAATGGCAGCAATGGTAGAGGCAAGGAGGACCTTACAGGCCTACAAATAGTGGATAATAGGAAGATGTGGGTGCCTCTGTTATGGAGGTACAGGTTGTCATTTGCCAACAAGGTTATAGTGTCAATTTCAGGATAGTATGCTAAACCACAAGTTGAGAACAATGTGGCCATCCTAGCTGCCTATATATAAAGAACAACAGTAAACTGGTTATTTTAATGTTAAAGATTAGTAAAACAAAACATTCATATCCTCATGGAGGAAGTTCCATTAAAAAGTATGTTTCTGCATGATAGACATCAGAAAGGGAGAAGACAGGGAACAGGAGAGAAGACTACTCATAGAGGGCCTCAGAAAGACTCTGTGCATCCATGGTATGGATGCAGATGCTGAAACTCATAGCCAAGCTTTAGGCAGACTGCAGGGAATCTATTGAAAAGGGGATAATTGAAAGACCTAGAGGGGACAGGAACTACACAAGGAGATCAACAGAACTAGTGGGCCAGGGGAGGAGTATAAGGGGAGAAGAGAGAGGGAGTGTGGGACCCAGATGAGCTGAAGAAGGAGGCTATAGCAGGGATACAAAGTGAATAGACTGTAAATATTAATAATAACAACATAGTAAGTATATTTCTGTATCTGGAAAGATGGTTAAGTGTTAAGAATATGTACTGTATTGCAGACACCTGAATTTGGTTCCCAGCATCCAGGTCTGTTGGCTCAAAACTGACTGTCACTACAGGTCCAATGGATCCAAACCCTGCTTTTGACTTCCTTGGGCATGACATCTAGATTCACAAATCATACAAACACACACACAAATGCATAATTGAACAAAGAACAAATAAATAGAAGTGTATGTCTCAGTTTGGACATCTGTTAATGCTAACAGTTGGTTTAATAAACATTGTCATATATTGATAGGTTATTAAGTTTTTTATAAATTTTTTACCTCATTTTTATCAAGAATTCAGAAAAACAGGAGCTGTATATTTGCTTTATTTGGTTTTAGATAACACATACTTTGATTTATTTCTGTCAATCATTCAATTTTTTCTTTCTAATTTTATTATCAAATATTTTCAAAGTTTAATTCTCATCAGCTATGCTGTCATAAAATTGCATTTTCTTTTTTAATTATTCATTTTTATGATTATTATAATTTATTCACTTTGTATCTCAGCTGTAACCCCTCCCTTGTCCACTCCCAGTCCCTCCTTCCCTCTCTCTTTTCCTCCCATGCCCCTTCCCCTAGTCCACTGATAGGGGAGGTCCTCCTCCCCTTCCATCAGACCATAGCCTATCAGATCTGCTCAGGACCAGCTGCATTGTCTTCCTCTGTGGCCTGGTGAGGCTGTTCCCCACTTAGGGGGAGGTGACAAAAGAGCCAGCCACTGAGTTCATGTCAGAGATAGCTCCTGTTCCCATTACTAAGGACCCACTTGGAGGCTGAATTGCCATGGGCTACATCTGAGCAAGGAGTCTATGTTATCTCCATGCATGGTCCTTGGTGGAATATTGGTTTTTGCAAAGACACCTGATCCCACATTTTTTGGTTCTTTTGCTTTCCTTGTGGAGCTGTCCTTCCAGGTCTTTCTATCTTCCCCTTCTTTCATTAGATTCCCTGCACTCTGCCCAAAGTTTGGCTATGAGTCTCAACATCTGCTTCAATACCCTGCTGGGTAGAGTCTTTCAGAGGCCCTTTCTGGTAGGCTACTGTCCTGTTCCCTGTTTTCTCCTGCTTCTGATATCTATCCCATTTACTTTTTGTGTGAGAACCGAGTATCTTACCCTGGGTCCTCCTTGTTTAGCTTCTTTAGGAGTATAGATTTTAGTATGTTTATCCTATATTTCATGACTAATATCCACTTATAAGTGAGTATATACCATTTGTGTCTTTCTGCTTCTGGGATAGCTCACTCAGGATAATCTTTTCTAGTTCACACCACTTACTTGCAAATTTCACGATTTTCTTGTTTTTAATTGCTGAGTAGTATTCCATTGTGTAAATGTACCACAATTTCTGTATCCATTCCTCAGTTGAGGGACATCTGGATTGTTTCCAGATTCTGACAATTAAAAATAAAGATGTTATGAATATTGTTGAGCAAGTGTCCTTTTTGTATACTTGAACATATTTTGGAGGACTGATATAGCTGGATCTTGAGGTAGCACTATTTCTGATTTTCTGAGAAAGCATCAGATTGATTTCCAAAGTGGTTGTACAAGTTTACATTCCCACCAGCAGTGGAGGAGGGTTCCCCTTTCTCCACAACCTCTCCAGCATGTGTTGTCACTTGAGTTTTTGATTTTAGCCATTCTGATGAGCGTAAGGTGAAATCTCAGGGTAGTTTGGATTTGCATCTCAATGATGACTAAGGATATTGAGCATTTCTTTTTTTTTCTTTTTTATTTATTAATTACACTTTATTCATTTTTGTATCCCCCCATAAGCCCCTCCCTCCTCCCCTCCTGATCCTACCCTCCCACCTGTTTTTGTATGCAAGCCCCTCCCCAAGTCCACTGATAGGGGAGGTTCTCCTCTCCTTTCTGATCTTAGTCTATCAGTTCTCATCAAAAGTGGCAGTATTTCTTTAAGTGTTTCTCTGCCATTCTATATTCCGCTATTGAGAATTCTCTGTTTAGCTCTGTACTCCATTTTTAAATTGGATTACTTGGTTAGACAGTGTTTAACTCTTTGAGTCCTTCCCATTATCACTCTAAATAAAATGTTTTTATCTTCTAATCCTCTCATTACCTACATGGTAATGTTTGTGATTGTTTCAAATAAGAATCCAAATATTATACCCATGTTACATTTTGTTTTTTCTGTCATAAGCAATTCAGGCTCTTAAGTCCACCATCCTGTTCTTTTCCGTACTGCTGACATAGGGCCATTTCATATCAGTGTCATCATTTATTATGGTTGTTCTCCCCTTCACCATAGTGCATGCAAGATACAGTCACATTTGAAAGTCTGGGATTGCATTATTTTACTGCAATGCTACTACTTTTGTCTTAGAGATGAGGGCACTAAATTACTAAGAGCTTACATTGTTTTCTGGGATGACACAGCAAACCATGGGAATCTGAGTACTGAACTGTGTCAGGTAATCCTACTACTGCCATACCATGTCTTTGAAGAAGTTGGATGGGCACCACATTCCTGTGATGTTCAATGGGTGCAATTATTTTGAAACTTTTGGTATCACATATCCCATGTGAGTTTCATATATATACATACTCAGTGAAAACTGTTTTCACTGTTTTTCTCTGAGCAGGTCATCAGAAGCCTTGGTCCTTTGGAAATGGTTCTCAATACTCCTAGCCACCACAGGGTTCATCATGGTAAGTCAGTTCTGTTGCTTCTTCATCATTAAAGAAATAGTGTCACACTTTTGCTACTTTAATAATCAAAACAAACCTCACATTGTACACTGTACAGATAAGTGTTGTTTTTTTCTTTTCTATTCAGAGAAGCCTCTGCTTCAAACCATGGCCAGTCCACATGGCCTTTCTCAGTCTCTTCCCATATTATCTGCCTGTGACTGTGAAGTTAGTCAAAGCCCAAGAGAGGATCTTGAAAGAGTCCTCTGTAGGTTACTCTGACACAGTGATGAAAATTTGCCCTGTCCACAGGGAAATTGTTAGTCTTAAAAAAAAAAATTAGCCTGACTACAAGATGTGCAGGAATAAAAATACAGCAGAGATTGAGGGAAGAGCCAAACAATGACTGGCCTGAGTTGAGACCCACCCCATGAGAGAGAGCCAACTTGTCACTAATAATGATTCTCTGCTATGCTTGCAGACAGGAGCCTAGCATATCTGTCCTCTGATAGGCCCCACCCAGTAGGCAATCAAAACAAATGAGACCCACAGCCAAACATTAGGTGGAGCCCAGGGAGGCTTTGGAAGAGTTGGTGGAAGAGTAGTGCGACCTGGAGGGGACAAGAACTCCCCCCAAAAAACAACAGAGTCAAACTAACATAGACCCGTGGGACTCATCACCAAGCATAGAACAGGAATGAACTGGACCTAGGGCCCCCACACATATGAAGCTGATGGGCAGCTTGGTCTTTATGAGGGTCCCCTAACAATTAGAGTGGTGGCTGTCTCTCCCACTGTTCCCTGAATTTTGATCTCTTCCCCCTAGCTGGGATGTCTTGTCTGGGTTCAGTGGAAGAGGATTCACTTAGTCCTGATGAGACTTGATGTGCCAGGGCATGGGAGGAGGACCTCTCTTTTCTGAGGGGGGAGGGGAGAAGAGAATGGAAGGGTGGGACAGGGAGAAGAGTAGAGAGGGGGCTGCAATAGGGATACAAAGTGAATAAACAATGAGAAAAAAATGATGTGAAAGAAACTTTTTTAAAAAACATATACAATACAGGAAACAAACCACAAGGAGCCAATTACAATATTTGAAAAAATACAAGCTTCTTTTAAAAACTTTAAAAAATACATATTGTAATTTGGAAAGACACCTCCCTTTCCTGTCTCAGCTGAGTGAGGAGTTCAGTGCCAGCTTCACTGGTTTGATGAGGAGACTCTATATGGCTGGTGCCCAAGGCACCAAGTTTGGTGAAACTCAAAATATGTTTTATTTGGGCACTATAAGAACTGTTAAGAACGTGCATTATTTGTTTGGGCAATATAAAGAGTAAATTTTTAATGTGTGGGAGCTGTAGAATTCATGAATACATTACAGGCTTTTCATGTAATGAGACCCGGTAGCAGAGAAGTTGCCACAGCCACTTCTTTATATGGGGGCATGAATAAATCTTAGGGCCGTAACGCTGAAGGCTCCAGACAAAGCAATGGACGCTGTGGTCCTGCTGCTCCAAGCTGCTACTTTCACAGGCATTTATTAGAACCCTACAGCATGGCTTCCCAGGCAGAACTCACCTTTCCTCCAGCAGCATCAGAGAGCATGGGTCAGGCTCTTTCAAACTCCAACCTCTCCCCTCTCCTGGGAACACTTAGCAAGGGAGTGTAAGATTCTTGTGGATTCCTCCGCATGAACAGAAAAATCTGGAAAGGGGAGGTCTTGCTGAAAAACAAACAGCTGGCAACTTCTTCCTTTTTACCTCACCTTCCTGCTTCCCCAGACCTCAGTCAGACCTTCTCAGCATCACAGTGGCCCTTACTTTGGGATCCACACTTTGCAGTGAAAGCTGTTCTGGGCACTGCAGGGTGCTTAGCAGAATCCCAGACTCATGCCTGCCCGATGACTATTTTTTTTAAACTTTTAAATTATTATCATTTATTACAATTTATTCAATTTGTATCCCGGCTGTGGCTACTCTCTCATCTCCTGCCAATCCTATCCTCTTCTCCTCTTCTTCTTTAATTCCCTCTCCTAGTCCACTGATAGGGGAGTTCTTCCTCCCCTTCCATCTGACCCTAGCCTATCAGGTCTCATTAGAACTGTTTGCATTATCTTTCTCTGTGGCCTGGCAAGGTTGCAACCCCAAGGGGGAGGTGATTGGAGAGCCTGCAACTGAGTTCATGTCAGAGACAGCCTCTGTTTGCCTTACGAGGGAACCCACTTGGAGACTGAGTCTACGGGCTAAATCTGAGCCAGGGTTTTAAACCCCTGCTTGATACCTTTTTGTAACCTCTTCTCATTGTAATCACCAGTCATGTCTTCAGACCTTGCCAACCTCCCTTAAGGGGCAAGGCACTCTCACACTTGATGGAGAACCATGTTTAGGTCATGTGTAAACTTCCTAGTCTGTTCTCAGGGAGTTTGCTTTATGAATCAACTGAATGCTTCCATGCATGGAGGCTGTGTACCTGAATACAGACGCATGGTGTAGTACCCTAAATTTCTTTTCATTTAGTGACATTTGTATTATTCTGTCTATTTAACTTTTAAAACACATAAAAAGTTAAGAAAAGTTTTGTAATTCAGAGATTTTTGGAGCTGGAAAATTAATATATTGCTAAAAGTTGTAATTCCAAGAGTAATATTAATTCATTGTGCCTTTTATTATCAAAATAGTAGATTATTGATTGAATTTTCTTTCTGAAACATCGGCAAAGAAAATAACTAAAATACATAGCATCAAAAACAATATAAAAAGCAAGTTCATATATTTCCTTTCTAAAAAATTTATTTTTATTATTATAATTTTGTGTGTCTGGGTATTTTCCTGCATGTGAACCTATACACCATATACATAAACCCTTCAGGGCCAGCAGAGGGTGTCAGATGCCCTGGAACTGTACTTACAGACTGCTGTGGGCTGAAGGGGCTGCTGGGGGTAGAACCTCGGAACTCTGTAGTTGCAGCCAGTGCTCTCAGCAGCTGAACTATTGCTCTAGCCACCAAGCACATAAATATTTTCATCTCACGTCCTTTTACTTTGCTCTGAACAATGTGATGTTACTCATTTCTTAGCAGGTTTTATGAAAGTAGTTTTGTGACTACATCTAGACATTTAGTTAGTTAAAACATTGGGAAAATACATGAGCTAACAACAACAAAACTACACTGTTTCTCTTCTCCCT
The DNA here is from genome assembly GCF_907164565.1 of Psammomys obesus. Lineage (NCBI taxonomy): Eukaryota > Metazoa > Chordata > Mammalia > Rodentia > Muridae > Psammomys > Psammomys obesus. The sequence goes on along the minus strand of NW_026585644.1, from coordinate 6,963,244 downwards.
TTTTTTCGCTTTAAATTCTCACATTTGCTTCTCCCTGTTTGTCTTTATATTCATGGCCTTTTTTTTTTTCCACGAATTCTGCTTCTTGCATGTATGATCGATTTATGATTTATGTATATGATGTACATGTGTGCATATTCTTAAGCATAACCTGCTCAGTCTGTTTAATGCTGTTTGAATCTATGTTTTCAAGATTAGCTGTTTGCTACCGAACAAGCAATTGCTGCGCTCCTCACTGGGCAAGACTACCTCTTTACTCTCAACTTCATCCAGTTGCTTGTATATATTTGTGTAGCATTGAGAAGAAGACATTTTTAAAGCCATTTTATTGTTTGAATGTTTCATGTCTCTTCTGAAACAAGAAAACCAAGAAATATTTCAAAATCGCAATTTTATCTATTTAAAAACTTCCTATCACCATTTGTCTCACAGGCAGAAATCGTTACTGCATAGATAAAAACTATGCCGGCACACTCATTATTTGGGATAGAATTTTTGGTAAGTGAAGTGTACAAATATCAAAAGAGTTTATTTAGCTGCTTTGGCAATCATGAAAATTCAATAGTCCTATTGTAACATTTCTCTTCCAGGGACATTCGAAGCAGAGAATGAACAGGTTATATATGGTCTAACGCACCCCATTGATACATTTGAACCATTCAAAGTGCAGGTAATACATTCAGCCTTGGTCTTTCTGAATGCATATGGATTCACAGATTTTATGTTTAAGTGAAAAGTGGGCATTGTAGGTGGAAGTCTTTAACATTGCTGTGAAAAAGAATGTTTCAGTTACAAATGAGTTTGGAAACAACGTTAGGAGTCAAGTGATAACTTCAGTCAGGTGGGCAAAATCCATTAAAACTTATAATAAGAGTTTGCAAATGTGTCCAACATCTCCCATGCAAAGAAAGTGGCTCTTTAGTAAAGATATTCTTTCTCAAACAGACTTGAAATATATTCATGTATTCAGCCGCAGAGGTATGACATATAATTAAGGCTGATCCCACAGTACAAAAAAATATCTGCTTCAAGCCTTCAGACTCTGGTTGGAAATTCAATATGAGGCCTCTACCCTTCTCATCTTAGAACTGGGTGTCAGGGAGCATTACGCATCAGTTAGGTGCACACATTACCTCTCCTGCTAAGACTTCGTGGAGTTGACCAGTTTTCTGCTAGACATGTGGTATTGCTTGTTCACTGGCTTTAGTGGTTGGGACTGGAGAAATGAAGAATGTCTGCAGAGTTCTGACATGTCAGCATCAGACCACCACAAAGGCTCCTGGGGTTAAGGAATTACAAATGAGGAAAAGGTGAGAGCTCTCAGCTAGCTGTGGTGGTCAGCAGTGAGGGTTCTGGGCACAGGCTGGCTGCTGTGCACAGAAACGCTAAAGCTACAGGCTTTGTAGGGCCCGCTTTGCAGAGCTGCTTAACTTTGCAGAGAGCACTGAGATGAAAGGAAGATCTCCATCTATTGAACCTCTGCTCTGTGAAACACCTGCAAACAGAACCAGTCATTCACCATCAGTCATGACTTACCAATCAGTGGCTTTTATTTCTGTTTCCTAGCAAACACAGGTTCAGAATAGTTAAACAATCCCAGGTTCAATTGTCAGCTGTTAATTTAACCTACTACACCAGGACCCAGGCTCACCTAACTCTTTTAAAAACTTTTCACTTTACTGTGGCTTCAGACACCAATTTCGGCCAACCCTTTCTATATTGAAAGTCATTTCTGTGTATCTACAATTGAGAGGGAAAATGCTGATGCTTATCTTCTTGCTCTTTTTTAATACATGAAACTTCTTCCGGTTTTATCCAGGCTGCAAGCAGAACAGGGTGTGTCCCTCAGGAGACAGTAAATACATTTAGATCTTGAGAGCTGGCTCTATTAAATGAAAACCAAGTTAGAAAATATGCATGAAAGTCCCCCTTTCTTTACTTCAAGTAGATTTTCTCCTTAATATGAGTAAATAAAAAGAAATTTAAAAGTCTGTCCAATGTCTCTAGGAGAGAGCTTTTTAACCCTGATGCCAGTGTGACTCATGCCTTTGTAGAGTTCAAATTCGGCTCTGCTGTATTGTGGATTCAGTTTGAAATAGATATTAGGTGATGTCATTATTTTTGATGGATGTGTAACACTTTTGGAAGCCAGGCTTTGGGAATACATACATATACATACATACATACATACATATATATATATATATTATTGTGTTTGAGAATATACATTAGATAGATAGATAGATAGATAGATAGATAGATAGATAGATAGATAAGTAGGTAGATAGGTAGGTAGATAGAAGAGCTAGCAAGCTAGCTAGTGAGGATAAGGAATTCATAGCAGAGAAAATATCAGTGAGTGGATATTGTAAGCACTACATGCATAGCTAGATGAATGAGTAGGGATTTACTAAGTGCCAGAGTGAGAAAATAACAGGAATTCTTGAGCCAGTGCTCACCTAAGTCAATATTAAGCCTCCAGATATCTACCCTCAAAAATGTTTTCAGCATAGTAGTTGTCATGAATGGGTCTAAGGTTTATTTTCATAAGCACTCATTTTACTCACAAGCATCAAGTCAGCAAGTTACAATAGTTAAGAGTTTTTAACACACAGAGTAGTTATTTTCAGTGGCATCCCTTTGCAGAGAGATAAATTACTTATGTAGGATTAATCACCACAAAGGAACCTAAAATTTGGCTCAATGCATACAGGGCTCTGCTTGCTATTTTTTTTTACATACAGAGCATTCATTCTGATGTCTTTTGGTCGACCCAAAATTTCAGAGGATAGGAATCCTAGTAAATTGGGGAATTCTCTTTATACCATTATTACATATTGCTCCTATGTAGTGTCCAGACTTGTAGAAATAAAATTCAAGTACATTTACAAAATAACCAAATGGCTCAATATTTTAATGTGTGATGGAATTTCTAAACATACTAATATCCTTTATTTCTAGTAGTGAAAATCCTCAGGCGAAGCATTTACTTTGGCCTCAAAAACTACTCCATTAAGGCCTATAATAACTCAAGTTGATTCTTGGAATAATTCAAGCAATTATAAAAATCAATTTTTTCTATTCTTAGCAATTTAAATTCATCTAGGGAATGCTAACATACCAGCAAGACCACAAATTCTGAGAGCAAAAACTTTTCTCTCTCCATTAATGCATTTCTATTCTTAAAAAAAAAAAAAATCTCTTATTTAGAGTCTGGACCTGATGCCCAAACCTTAAGAATATATTCAGTCCTAGGATGAATTATGGGCACTTGTGTGAAATTTCTTTATAGCTAAAATTTATTGAGCACTTACATGTGAGTATGATTTTAACCCGCACAAATGTCAAATAAATGCTATTTAAAGAATGCTTATTCCTGCTTTAATACTCATTGTAAATATCTCCCTCAGTCATCAATTATTTTTCATTTTTGTGACAGAATGAGTTACTTAAAAGTTGAAACTCTACAATCAGTAATATTTGTAAATATCTTTTGTTAATATGTTATTAACATAATAAAGTATTGTTTTATAAAACGCAAACAGATAAGCATTCTAGTGATGCCTCCATGTTCAACAGTAATATTCATCTGTTAGGATGTTAAAAAAGAAGTCAGTAGACACAGTTTTTGCTTTTACACAGGTCTAGTCAATTTTATCTGAAGCAGCATTATAACTTTTGTACTATGCTGATTTTTAACCAATCATATTCTTTTTCTTTCAAAATTTTAATTTTTTTAACTTCAAAGGTGTTGATAAGAGCGCATCAAAGACACACAGGATGTTTAAGGTCAAATACAATACAGAATGTGATTTAATTTCAGTATATTATCTATTTTCTCTTGCATGATGTATATTATAGAAAATATGTAAATTACATTGAACATAATAATAGCATATATAAGTAGTTATATTTAATTTCTCTGTTATCTTGTCTTACTTTGAATAAGCTATATTTTTTTTCCAAGTTTCACCACTTATTCTACATATGGACTACATTCTGGGCCACACCTGGATTCTGCCATAAGTTTTCTGTCCTATTCAAAGGACCGGGATGGAGTCCAGGTAAACCAAGACTTGGCCTGAGTGAAGAAATTCCGGAGGTAAGTAGAGTTCATAGCATAGGAGGTGGTGAGGCTAGATATGCAGCCAGTGTGCATGCATGCCATCTTCATGTGGAACTAGAGAATGATGCTCTCTTAGCCTGATGTAGATGGATAGGTTAATGAGGATATACCACTCTGAGGTGGATTAAGAGGGGCGTTGCCTAGTAGGTGGGTACTGGCTCATTACAAGGAGTACATTGGGAAGTAGAACAATTGAAACTAGTGTTGGGTCCTTAGCCATCAGAGACATGCAAATCAAAACGACCCTGAGATTTCACCTTATACCATCAGAATGGCTAAGATCAAAAATTCAAGAGACAACACATGCTGGAGAGGTTGTGGAAAAGGGGAACACTCCTCCATCGCTGTTGGGAATTTAAACTTGTACAACCACTTTGGTAATCAATCTGGTGCTTTCTCAGACAATTAGGAATAGCACTTCCTCAAGATCCAGTTATACCACTCCTCAGCATATATACAAAAGATGCTCAAGTACACAACAAGGACATTTGCTCAACCATGTTTGTAGCAGCTTTATTTGTAATAGTCAGAATCTGGAATCAACCCAGGAGTCCCTCAACTGAGGAATGGATACCGAAATTGTGTACTTTTACACAATGGAATACTACTCAGCAATTAAAAACAAGGAAATCATGAAATTTGCAGGCAAATGGTGGGATCTAGACAAGATCATCCTGAGTGAGGTATCCCAGAAGGAGAAAGACACACATGGTATATACTCACTTATAAGTTGGTACTAGACCTATAAGATAGGATAAACATACTAAAATCTATACACCTAAAGAAGATAAACAAGAAAGAGGACCCTGGGTAAGATGATCAACCCTCACTTAGAAAGACAAATGGGATGGACATTGGACTTAGGAGCAAACAAGTAACAGGACAGGGGCCTACCACAGAAGGCCTCTGAAAGTCTCTACCCAGCAGTGTATCAAAGCAGATGCTGAGACTCACAACCAAACCTTCTGCAGAGTACAGGGAATCATATGAAAGAAATGGGAGTTAATATGACCTGGAGAGGATAGGAGCCCCATAAGGACCAAATATATCTGGGCACAGGGGTCTTTTATGAGACTGTTTCCCCAACCAAGGACCATGTATGGATATAACCTAGAACCTCTGCTTGGATGTAGCCCATGGTAGCTCAGTATCCTATTAAGGCTAGCAGGGACTATTTCTGATATGAACTCAATGGCTGGCTCTTTGACCCCCCCCCACTCCCAAGGGAGGAATAGCCCTGCTAGGCCACAGAGGAGGACTTTGCAGCCAGGCCTGAAGATACCTGATAATCTAGGGTCAGATGAAAAGGGAGGAGGTCCTCCCCTATCAGTGGACTTGGAAAGGGGTAGGGAGAAAATGAGGGAGGGTGGGATTGGGAGGAAATCAGGGAGAGGGATACAATTGGCATACAAAGTTAATAAATTGTAACTAATATTTAAAAAAAAAAAGAAATTAGTGTTGGAACCATTCAAGCCTACAGCCAGCAGCCTCTTCAGAGGTATAACAGAGGTGTACTTGCTTTCCATCCAAAGTCCTAGAACCAGAGAGATGCAAAGACCTTTAGAAATCAGGTCTATTCTTAATCTCACTTATGACAAAATAAAGTACCCTAACTAAAAGTTCTAAAGTCGTATCAAAACAAAGAATTTGCTATGTCAAACCATGGTTGAAATTGATATTAGAATACAAATATTAAATGTAGAAACAACTTTTAAAAAAACAAGAAAAAGAATGTTGATATTTAATACAAGAGTCCAAGAAATGTTTGTTTTTGTTTTTTTGAGTCAGGATTTCTCAGTGTAGCACTGGCTGGCCTTGAAACCACTTTCTAGACCAGGCTGGTCTTAGTCTCACAGAGATCTGTCTGCCTCTGCCTCCTGAGTGCTGGGATTAAAAGTGTGCACCCGCACCATCTGGCTTATGAGACCAAGAAATTTTTTATTTAAATCAGAATTTTTTTCTATAGAAAAATGAAATATTTATTCAATATTTCATGGTATGTACTACGTTTATCAAATAAAGTTCTCAAATAGAAGTACAAAAACAATAGGAAAAGTCAGTTGTCATTTACAAAGTGGTATTTTGGATTAAAAAAAATCATGTGCTGCCTTAAACAATGTATCTTTTAAGAATAACATTTTATTATTTTTAAGCATTTTGAAGTACTCACAGATGATTTCTATCCATTGTTAGTGTGGTTAGTAAGGCTGATACAGATAAAATATGCTCTGATTATTTCTCCTTCAGCCTAGGTAAGAGGGTTTTGTTTTCTGCCCTTTATAACAAAATAGTAAACGTGACGATTTTAAATTTTTTCATTTATTACAATTTATTTACTTTGTATCCCAGCTGTAACCCCTTCCATTGCCCCCCCCAATCCTGCCCTCCCTCCCTCTTTTTTCTCATGTCCCTTCCCCAGTCCACTAATAGGTGAGGTCCTCCTCCTCTTCCATCTGACCCTAGCCTATCAGGTCTCATCAGGACTGTCTGTAGTGTCTTCCTAAAGAAGCTAAGGAAGAAGGAGGACTCTGGGTAAGATGCTCAATCCTCATTCAGAAAGGCAAATGGGATATACCTTCATGTTTTGTTTTGTTTTGTTTTTAAATCAAAATAAAAGTATGGCACAGTACCTCTAGACAAGATGTCAGTTTAAGAAATTATTGTAATAAAATACCACTTGAAGCTCGGAGAACCCTCCTTCATTGCTGGTGGGGATGTAAACTTGTACAACATCTAGCACTTTCTAAGGAAACTCAGAATAGTGCTATTTCAAGACCCAGCTATACCACTCCTGGGCATATATCGGAAAGATGCTCGATCATACAACAAGAACATTTGACAAAATATGTTCATAGCAGCTTTGTTCTTAATAGCCAAAATCTGAAAACAACCTAGATGTCCCACCATAGAAAAATGGATACAGAAAACTCCACAAGCAGAGCAACAGAACAAGATAATTTGAACACAGGGAACTTCCCAGAGACTCATACTCCAACCAAGGACTATTTGTGGAGATGACCTGGAACCCCTGCACAGGTGTAGCCCATGGCAGTTCAGTGTCCAAGTGGGTTCCATAGTAATGGGAAGAGGGACTGCCTCTGACATAATCTGATTGGCCTGCTCGTTGATCACTTCCCCCTGAGGGGGGAGCAGCCTTACCAGGCCACAGTAGAGGACAATGCAGCCACTTTTGATGAAAACTGATAGACTAAGATCAGAAAGAAGGAGAGGAGGACCTCCCCTATCAGTGGACTTGGGGAGTGGCATGCATGCAGAAAGGGGAGGGAGGGTGGGATTGGCAGGGGAGGAGGGAGGGGCTCATGGGGGGATACAAAATGAATAAAGTGTAATTAATAAAAAAAATAAAAGATTTAAAAAAAAAAGAAATTGTGGCACGTTTACACAATGGAATCCTACTCAGCTATTAAAAACAAGGAAATCGTAAGATTTACAGGCAAATGGATGGAACTAGAAAAGATCATCCAGAGTGAGTTATCGCAGAAGCAGAGAGACATGCATGGTATATAGTCACTTACAAGTGGATAATGGCCATATAATACAGGATATAGTTACTGAAAAATCTACAGACCTGAAGAAGCTAAACGAGAAGGAGGACCATAAGGAAAATGCTTAATTCTCATTATGAAGGGAAAACATGATAGACACCAGAAGTGATAGAAGAGAGGAAATTGAACAAGAGCCTACCACAGATATCCTATAAAAGGCTCCACCAATCAGGGGATTGAAGTAGATTCAGAGACTCACAGACAAAGTTTTTTTTTTATTTTTATTTTTTATATTAATTACAGTTTATTTACTTTGTATCCCAGCTGTAGCCCCCTCCCTCATTCCCTCTCAATCCCACCTTACCTCCCTGCCCCTCTCTAAATCCACTGATAGGGCAGGGCCTCCTTTCCTTCCATCTGACCCTAGCTTATCAGGTCTTACCAGGATTGACTGCAATGACCTCTTCTGTGGCCTACCTAGGCTGCTCCAACCACGGAGGGTGGGGATGTCAAAGAGCCAGCCACAGAGTTCATGCCAGAGACAGTCCCTGTTCCCCTTACTAGGTAACCCACTTGGATACTGAGGTGCCATGGGCTACATCCGAACAGGGGTTTTAGGTTATACCTATGCATGATCCCTGGTTGGAGAATCAGTCTCAGACAAGCCCCTGTACCCAGATATATTTGGTCCTTGTGGAGCTCCTGTTCTCTCCAAGTCTTACTCTCTCTTCTTTCATATGATTCCCTGCACTCTACCCAAAGACAAACTTTTGACAGAGCTCACAGGGTGTCTTACAGAAGAAGGCCCATATAGAAGGACCTGGAGGGTACAGGAGCCCCACAAGGAGACCAGCAAAACAAAAATTCTGGGTCCAGGGACTCCTGCAGAGACTGATGAATCAACCATAGGCCATGCATAGACAGTACCTAAATCCCCTGCTCAAATGTAGCCCATAGACAGCTCAGTCACCATGTGGGTCTCCTGGTAAGAGGACCAGAGGCTGTCTCTGACATGAACTGGTTTGTCTGCATTTTGATCACTTCTTCCTGGTGGGGTAACCTAACCAGCCCACAGAGGAAGAGAATCCAGGGAGTCTTGACTGGACCTGATAGGCTATGGTCAGACAGTAGGGGAGGAGGACTTCCCCTATCAGTGCACTAGGGGAGAGGGGTAGTGGAAGAAGAGGGAGGGAGGGTGGACTGGGATGCAATAAGGGAGGGGGCTACAATCGGGTGACAAAGTGAATATATTGTGAAGAAGAAGAAGAAGAAGAAGAAGAAGAGGAGGAGGAGGAGGAGGAGGAGGAGGAGGAGGAGGAGGAGGAAGAAGAAGAAGAAGAAGAAGAAGAAGAAGAAGAAGAAGAAGAAGA
>NW_026585644.1:6940455-6954232 GCF_907164565.1 Psammomys obesus | reverse complement strand
GAAGAAGAAGAAGAAGAAGAAGAAGAAGAAGAAGAAGAAGAAGAAGAAGAAGAAGAAGAAGAAGAAGGAGAATTTTCAATGTCCATAAAACTGCCATTTGCTAATTAACAATGTTAACTATAAATCAGTGAAAGTAGTGACTCCGTTTATATTGCAAATAATACACAGAAACTATCATACACTTAAACACATTTCATATTTGATGCCACTTTGTAAAAAGTTGACAGTTTTTCTTTAAAAAGCACTAAGTAAACTATTGATTTTTAATGGTAAATAATAATAATAATAAAATACCACTTGGTGCTGAATCATGGTTCCTTAGGCTTCCCAGGGTCACCTGCCTTCTTTTTCTTCCTATTTCGACATACACGGTTCTAATTTGTTCTTCTTGGCTATTGCAGTAATGAACAAACAAGCAGAAGCACTTTGGCTTTTTTTTCTTTTTTTTTTTTTTGAAAAAGCTTAAATCGTAACAATTGGACTTAATATTCTGCACAGAGAAGCAGCTCTCCTAATCTTTAGACATTTTATCATTATTATTTAAGGAAATGAATGTCAGAGGCTGTAGAAAGCTGAGAACACCCTTTCTCTGTGCAACACCTTTTCCCATAGTGTGAATTTTAGAAAGAGAAGTGTGCTGTGACATGGAGTAAAGAAGAGTGTCCTTCTTGTCTACCCAGGTCACAGGGCAGGAAGTCCCCCTATCATCGCCAGCGTCCCTGCTTTTGAAGATGTATGCTGTCCTGCAGTTTGTGGTTATGCTGGCATTTTACGAGGAGACCTTTGCAGACACAGAGGTAGCTACCATCAATTTTAACACAGTGTGTGAAAAATAATACTGCAAGTTTTTTTTTTAATTAAAATAAGCTCTTCTCTCATTGTTATGCTCTATTTTTTCATAATTGCTTTCAGTCTTGAAGGACATCATGCATTTTAATTAAACAGGTAAAGTAATTTCCTCAGGACTATTAGGTGTAAACAAATTAGTTACATCCAAGTGGTGCTGTGTATAATATGTATCAAATATTTTGTCACCAAATTCAAATGATAAATAAGTTATATAGTACCATATTTTAATGATATTAAATTATGGAATATTAATACCATATTTTTGGAAACCGAAATAAAAAACTTCAAAAGTCAGAATGAAATATGCTTACAAAAACATATTTTATATTAATTTCAAGATACCTAATATATAGAGAGACAATAAGTTGAAATGGAGTGTAGAGAATTTCCTTTGCATGTTAGCTCTTTTTCTTTTTTTTTTTTTTTGTCTAAAGTGTACCTAATAACCAAACTGGGGGAAATTTAAACATTAGTGCACTAAGACATATAATTTTGGAATGGGTATATTTTAGTTTGTACGCATTATCCATACTGGTTGCATTCTGAGAAGGCAAAAGTAATAAGTATCTAAAATGGACTGTAATTTGAGAATAGGATAACACATTTTAACTAACTTTCTTTGTCTTATCAAATCATTTATAGCATATTCTTTATAAAAGTGTGTGAGTCCAAAAAATGATAAGGTAACTAAATTGAATGTAGAGAAAAAACAAAGACTCCCTGCGCTGTCCAAAGTCTGGCCGTGAGTCTCTGCATCTGCTTCAATCCCCTGCTAGTTGGAGTCTTTCACAGCATTTTTGTGATAGGCTCTAGTTCCGTTACCTCTCTTCTACTGCTTTTACAACCACTTTGGAATTCATGCTCCACTATACAACAAGGACATTTGCCCAAGTATGTTCACAGCAGCTTTATTCATAATAGTCAGAATCTGGAAACAACCTAGGTGTCCCTCAGTGGAGGAATGGATACAGGAATTGTGGTACATCTACCCAATGGAATATTACTCAGTGATTAAAAAGAAGGAAATCATGAAATTTGCAAACAAATGGATGGAATTAGAAGAGATCATCCTGAGTAAGGTATCTCAGAAGCAGAAACTCATGGTATATACTCACTTGTAAGTGGATATTAGCCATATTATATAGGATAAACGTACTAAAATCTATAGACCTAAAGAATCTAAGTGCCAAAGAGGATCCTAAGGAAGATGCTGAATTTGGTCATTTTTCTTTAAAAAAAAAAAAAAAAGTGAATCTCTGGATTGGGATTGTTGAGGTTGTCACAATTACTCTAAAAATAACGGCTATGCCTTAAATAATGTGTGCTGAGAACTAGATGTACTGGTTATTGTTAGTAATGCCATTTTTATTAAATAATTATGTATCAATAGAGCACTTCACTGGAACAATTCTCTATATTCTTCATAATTTAGATATTGAATTACAATCATACAATTTCATGTGAAATGTGTTCTTGAATGTGGTGATGATACTTCTTTGGTTATATGGTAGAAATTCTATCCAGTTGAACTTACCGATTTACACGATCAAGCTTTGGGGATGCTTGACTCCTCCATGTTCCTTCCCTCAGGAATCTCACTTCGCTGCAGATGCATTTCTCTAAGTGCTGAGTCTCCTGAATGAGGCAAGGCATACAGAGAACTTCAGGTGCGGTTTTGCAACACTTCACTGAACATTCCTTCTCACATCCCCCTCATAGTCACAGGAGTCATGCTGGGAATTTGTATTCAGTTACTAGTGGCAACCTAGCAGGGAAAACTGCAGGGCCCTCATGTTCTGAAAGAGGGAACAGGGAGACTTTAAAGCAGCATGGTAGTGAAAATATGTAGAAAAAGAAAGAGAGTTGAGAAAGCAAAATCAACGTCTCCTTGACACATATATAATCTGAATAGATATATATCCGATTCAGTCATGAATTGCACTGGTATTTTAAAAGTATTCTTTGTTAACTACTAAAGGGCACTGTGACTTTATTTGCCTGCAGAATTCAGACAGTGGTCAAAGGGCAACAACTTGAATCTTGCAGATAATCTTACTGAATTCATTTCAAAATTTGCAGAACATGTCCAAAATTTTTTTGCCAACAAACTTCATGTTTCATTATGTAGGCACCATTCGCTGTCTGTACTAAACCAATAACTAGCACCAGGTCAATATTAGACATGAGTAAGAGTCACAGCAAGTGTAATGCTGCCCGCAGGATAATGTGCTCACTTTCCCTCTCAGCACCTGCCAGACTTAGCAGAATGGGCTGGCAGAATCAGCACACTACTTATGTAGAAGAAATAAGAGACATGATCTGGTGAGGAATCAATAGCATATGCTATAAGGTATCCAGTTAAATGAAGGAGATTTGCAGCAACTTCCTACAGCAATGGCATACACTGTATGGAGGGAAGTCATTTTCATTTAACCCCATTTAAAGACCTTAGCTGTGGGTGCTCCCATTATGCATTTCTGAATTACTTCAAATTTTTCATTCAAAGTTAGTAATCAAATTTAAATGGCGATGCTTCTCGATGTAATGATTCAGTTTGGAATATTTGGTAATTTCTTATGAGTTCTTTGTCTATATGCAATTAGAGGAAAACACAGAATGAGCTTTAGATGGATTCAGGAAAAAACAATGACTTAGATTCTAGATTCCATTTAATGAAATGAAAATTAAAAATACAATAACTGACTGTAAACTTTCTTACTGTTTAGGTTTTGTTATATACCTCTCATCTAGTGATGAAACTCTGGTGTGCCAGGCTGGCTTGCTGTTATGTTGGCAAATGATAAAATTTGCACTCAAGAATTTCTCGAATGAGTAAAATATTAATAATGGCCATGTGAACTACCTTAATCTCAGCAGTCACATGCAGTTGTCATCCTTCCGAAGAAATTAAACTGCAAATAAAATTTCCTGGGCAACAACAGGGGACTGATTCCAGTAGCTTCTTCTGGCCTCACAGCAACCAAAATTTAAGGGTGATCATGTCCTTTACATATGCAGTATGCTATTTCCACACAGTGTAAACACATCTTCGCTTATACTTCAGTCACGTCTAGATTACTTGTACTTACTCTATGCCATACCACTTAGAGAACAATGACAAAACCATTGTGCATATGCTCAATATAAACAGACTGTTTCCCCTGTTTTTGTTCACTCTGTGGTTGGCTGAATCACAGAACCCACAGATATGGGACACTCTTTGTTATTGTTTGATATAAGTTATTGAATAGTGTCTTTGAGGATCATAAAATTTGTCTCTCAGTAGTTATATTGTTTAATACATTAACTGTTATTCAAACAAACTATGATTGACTAAATTGGGTGAGCAGTGGGAATATTCAGATACTTGTATGCGGCTAAAACAAACAAACAAAAAAACAGAAACAAAACTTAAGTTATCTTCATGGAGATAAAAAATCGTAGATTGTCTTCAATACTGTCAAATGTCAAATACACCTTACAATATTACTTTATTCTTCATATTTGTGTTACTCCTTATTCACAAAATTAAAACCAGAAATTTTTCTGTTCCAAGAAATATGGGCCTTCATTTTGGCTTTGAAATGACATCCTCAATATTAAATTCATCAACAGATTTAAATGTTTGGGGGTAGGTGAGTAGTTCTTGGGTAAAATTAAGGTAGACATTCCATATATTAAGAGACATACTCAGAACTCAGATTTCTCTCCGATTATAAGACAAGTATAGAAGAAACCAGTATAATCAATAGGCAAAAAGAATTGTCAAGTGTTGAAACCCTTTTCAAGCTGAAATTGGAGTTGGAGACAGCTTCGTTCCTGACACAAATTAATTCTGAAGGGCCCCTTTGCTTACTTCCCACATATGTTTTTCTTAATATTCACTATGTGACTCGGAAGAAAGCTTTGTTATATGCAAAGGTCTATAGTGCCTTTCAAGCACAGGGATTGCTGAAAGCATATGAAGACATTAAATTACGATCAAGGTTTTGTTTGCTTGTTTGTTTTAAACCTGATCTACTGTAGCCAATAATCACACATTAAGAGGGACTGGGGAGCCTGCTGCGATCACAGAGGCTCTTTGCTTTAGAATATTATACACAAGCAGATAAGTACTTACTTTTATATGTGTAATGCTGTGTAAATAATGTTTGGAGTAAAAAGTTCAATGTGATGACCACCACAAAGTTGGAAGAGAGGCATTCCCTTTTTTTTTTTTTTTTTTTTTTTCTTGAACACTATGCATCAATTACTTAAATACAGCGTTTGGTGACCGGACTCACAAACATTACACTAATTTTCTTTAGTTATGCTTATGAAATCAATTCTTAACCTGACAGGGTGCACTTCATGTATGACATTATGAATAAGTTCTTTAAATGGAAATATGAGCTACATTTAGTATGCTCTCCAAAACAAAGTAGAAAAGGCAAAACTGTTTTTCACAGACACAAAGGATTCAGTATTTCAAAAGGTCTTGGGACAGAGCGGGTAGGAAAGTGACTGCTGATAGGTTTCACCAAAGATTGCTTTGATGATATAGTTCATTTAAGCAAGGCATCTGGATATCAAACATACATTTAAAAGCATATTATTGTAGTTTTAAATTTCCTTGGATGATCTGTGAAACACTAAAGTGCTACAAGTTTATAATGAATGTTTCTGTTTTGACATTTTTAATGGACCCATTAAAAAGCATCAACACATTTAGCTCTCTAGTAACTGACTGTTCCTTGTGCAAATTAAATGAACCATGAATCCTATCTAGTTGGGTGTGGGACGTTGTTTTCTACCCCAGTTCCTTCAGATTTCAGTTAATTCCTTTTAGAATTTGGTAGTAGTGAAATTTAGGTGAACAGAAGGTCAGAGTTTGCATCACTTATACTACAAAGCCATGGAATGGATATAATCAATGCATGGTCATTGGTGGGTAATAGACAATGTTAATTATTTAATATAACTAGATATTTATATATATTGAAACGAGAAGACAAGTGAGAATTATACATTCTGTGAGAAACAATTTCACCTACTTAATTGTAACACAATAGTAACATCATCAGTTGTTCTAGTCTGGGAGAACATGCCTACAGCTCCAGGATTAGAGAGCAGGTGCGTGAGATTGCCATACATTTGAGAGCAACCCAGTTTATGTAACAACAGGCTAGCTCAGGCCATTTAGTAAGACCTTATCTGAAACAAACAAACAAACAAACAAACAAAAGAAAATCCTACCAACTGATTAAATACTAAATTTGCAATCACATTTATCTTAATGTCATTCGTAAATCCAATTTGATTAGTATTAGTCATTTTTTTAAAGAATTATATAATTACAAATAGAAACAACTCTAAATGCTTATAATTTAGATTTAAATGTTGAGAACAGGTAGAGGCATTAGATCTGCCCAGACTTGGGACTTACAGTGCTTGTGAAAACCCTGGCATGGGTGCTGGGAACTGAACTCCAGTCCCTTGTGGGTTAATATATTGTTTTAAATATATTAAAAATAATATATTGTTTTTTTATACAATATATTTTAAAGTTTTCCCCTCCACCATCTGCTCCAATATTATCTCTATTTCCATATCTCCCTTTTATGTTCTCTCCCCTACAAAAAAGAAAAAAGAAAAAAGTAAAAATCCAAAACAAAGTAAAAAGAAGCAAAAAGGGCAGAGAAGCGACATTGAGTTTATTTTGTTAGCCGAACTAGTAGTGGGCCTGGCGCCCACACTGGCATGAGGTTGCCCTGGGGAAAGTGGATGTTGCCTTTGCCAGTGGGTTGTCAGTTACAGATAACTTCCTGGTAAGAATGCAGACTCAGTGTCCACTTCCTTCTCTCAGGGCTGAGACTTGTCAGGCCTTGAGCTGCTCCAGTCTCTGCAGATTCACACACCCCTATCTGTGAGGTCATTTCTCTAGGACCACAAAGGCAGCATTTTAATTCACCCTTGGATACTCAAAAGTCTGACTGCACAATTTTATGATTACATATATTTATTAAAAGTATGTAAGAAAAGTATGGAAAAATGTCTCTAAAACTCTTAAATCATTTTCGTTATGTGTTGGAGGCTTTAATTTTTTTCTCATCTTTTTATGATAAGTCAAAATGAAACTTAGAATAAATCCATTTAACACTTTAAGCATAGATTATTTTCTGGGAATAACACTGAATGTCAGTGAATCCAATGGAAAAAAAATTTAAAAATCTGTCATGTAAAATGAATACACAAGATGTGACTCAATATAATCTTTAGAACACAAGACACTGTAACACAAACATTGGTCAAAACAGATACTTCCTATGTTTTTCCTGTTTTTGTCTTCATGTAGCCAGTCTATGGTCTTGCTTATAGAGAATAAGACCTAGCTGGTATGCATTTAATGGCAGGAAATTTCTTCTCTTGGATAGTCTCCTAAACATATTTACCATATTGCCTGACACTTGCACACTAGCAGAGAGTCTTATGGAAGAAGAGAGGGCTGGGAATAGAGGAAGATGGAGGGGACAGGAGCCCCACAAGGAGACCAACAAAACTAAAAGTTCTGACCCCAGGGTTTCCTGAAGAGACTGGTGCACCAATGGAGGACCATGCATGGAGAAGACCTAGACCCCCTGCTCAGAAGTGACCAAATAGGAACTCAGTCTCCATGTGGATCTCTGAGTGAGGGGAGCAGGGGCTGCCTCTGTCACGAACTCAGTTGACTGTTCTTTGACTGCCCATGATGGTGCAGCCTTGTCAGGCCACAGAGGAAGAGGATCCAGGCAGCCCTGATGAGACTTAACAAGCTATGGGCAGATGGCAATGATGGAGAACTCCCCCTTTCAGTGGACTAGGGGGAGGGGATTGGAGGGAAAGGGAAGGAGGGTGGAACTTGGGGGAGTTGAGGGAGGTGTCTTCAATCAGGATATATAATGAATAAATTGCGCAGAAATAAAGAAAAATTAAAATTAAAAAGAAGAAAAAGAGAGAAGAGCAAATGGTTATGTTACTTATTAGCATAATATGGTTGGGGAAATAAGGAAGGAATTATATTTGATCAAAATATATTATACAAACATATAAAATTATCAAACAATTATGCAATTAAATTTAAAATATGTGAAAGAAAAGTGAGAACGTTCGAGTATAATGTGGACAGGCTAGAATCACTGAGTTTTAGCTTTGCTTTGAGTGCTAGCTGAAGCCCCTCCAGATTTAAAAACCTATGAGACGTGATATATTTTATAATATGAAATAATACCTCTACAACTTAAAAGTATGTAGGACAGAGAGCCAGATGATCTTAGAAGCAGGAAAATGAATTACAAAGATATTTCATTAATTGATATGGAAGTTCTATTGGGATAGAACAGGTTGGGGTGTTTGTCACAAATGCCTTCCTTAAAATGTGGACGTTTATACCTGATATATGCAAAGTGGATAGAGAGAAATTTTCAAGGACATTTGCTTTGATCAAATGGAGCTATGGAGGGACATCCTAAGATGATGAAAAATAAGCCGTGCTTATTTAGAAGGCCTAATGTGATGATCAGGCATACAGTGGTGGATGCCTATCAGCCCAGCACAGTGATCAAAGGCAGATGTTTTCCTGTATGAAGTTGCTAAATGCCCTCCCATAATTCAGTAGCAAATTAGGGCAATATGGGGTCCTTTTACCCATACTGATGATAACCTCTCAACCAGAACAAAAAGTACAGTTTGTTTTGAGTCTCCTATGGTATTTGGAGGCACTAATAGATATTTTTGTTTCTTACCTTATCATGGTATTATCATCAGTATTAACCTATGCATCTAAACTTAACAGCAAGGATTCTAATCTCAAACCTATCACTCACCCATTATTTTAGTTCTTGCTAAAGTCAGATTTTTATGTCAAATGCACTTATCATGCAGGCAAATTGATGTTCAGTAATTTGCCCATAGTCACATGGCTAATAAGTCTGTGTGTGTGTTGCTTCAAATTCTTAGGGTTTTATAAAGCATTTATAGTTATATATATATATATAATTTTCTGACAGAAATTATTTTGCCAGTCTATATGGCAAAAACCAAATGAAGCAATATGGCAAGAAAAAAAAAACATTTTTAAGATAAAAATGTTTCACATAACTGAATATTAATTTACTCAATCCCACCTTAGTTATCCTTATGACTAATAAAATATTTCCAAAGCATCAGTTAGTGAGGGCCACACAATTGGACAGCAGGTCTCCTGCTCCCCTAATGCCGCAACAGAATACCAGCTGTAGCCTCCACCCCCCCATGCATGCCTCAAATGAGCCCACACAGCACTCATTGCTGCCTCTCTCTTCCCACTTCATAGCTGTGTCCAAGCGTGCTGCTCAGCCACACCTCATGCCCACCAGGACAACAGGTCGGCCCCCCGTGAGCTTTCTCTACTCTCTGTTACCCCAGACCCAATTCTCACGGTCCAAGTTAATGTCCAAATTTATAAAACCATAAAAGAAAAGGGGGTGTAATAGCAAACACTGAGGACACCGAGAGAATTGAAAAATTAAAAGAAACAGATATTTTCTCTATAGGTACCTCTTACTAAAGTTAAGTCAAGATATAATAAACAATCCCTACAACCCTTAAGGAAATATAAGAAGTCATTAAAAGTCTCTCAACAAAAAAAGCCCAGGGCCTGATGGCTTAAGTGCAGAGTTCTACAATATTTCCAAAGAACAGTTAATGCCAACGCTCCTCAAATTATTCCATAAAACAAAAACAGGGGGAACACTGACAAATTTATCTTATGAGGCCACAGTTACCCTGAAATCAAAACTGCATAAAAAACTCAGAGACACAAAGCAAGAGAATTACAGACCAATTTCCCTTCTGAACATCAGTGCAAATATACTAAATAAAATTCTTGTAAACTGAATCAATAGAACATTGAAAAGATCATCTGCCATTACGCTTTATCACAGATATGCAGGCATGGTTCCACATTAAAAACAAACAAACAAGCAAAAAAAAAAAACAAAAAAAACAAAAAACAAAAAAAACCCGTCAATGTATTTAAACATATAAATAAACAGAAATAAAAAGAAATCATGGGATCATCTCATTAGATGAAGAAAGGCCTATGACAAAATAAACCACTTCTTCGTGAACATCCTAGAGAGAGTAAAGATAAAGGGGACATATTCAAAAACAATAAAGCAAATTACAGCAAGTCTATAACCAACATTAAATTAAATGGAGAGAAGAACAAAAGAATCCCACTAAAATCAGGAACAATACAAGATAGTCCACTCTCTGCATGATAGTCAATATAGTCCTTCAAGATCTACAAAGCAATGAGACAAGTGAAGATCAAGGGAATACAAATTGGAAAGGAAGACATCCAAGTATCTTTATTTTCATATGCTATGATAGTGTACATAAGTGATATGCATCCCTAAAAATTCTGCTAAGAAACTCCTCCTACTATCTTACCAAAACAGATCTACAGATTCAGTGCAATCCCCATCAAAATTCTGACACAATTCTTTATTTTCGTTTTTTTAATTTTAATTTATTATATATTTATTTATTACAATTTATTCACTTTGTATACCTGCTGCAACACCCTCCGTTTTCTCCTCCCAGTCCCACCCAACCTCCTTCTTCTCCTTCTTTGCCCTTTCCCTAGTCCCCTTACAGGGGAGGACCTCCTCCCCTTGTATCAGGCCCTAGCCTCTCAGGTCTCATCAGGACTGTGTACATTATCTTCCTCTGTGGCCTGGTAAGGCTGCAGCCCCCGGGCAGATGTGATCAGAGAGCCAGCCACTGAGTTCATGCCAGAGCCAGTCCTTGTTCCCATTACCAGGGAACGCACAAGGAAATTGAGCAGCCTATGGGCTTCCTTTGAACAGGGGGTCTAGGGCCTCTCCATCGTGGTCTTTAGTTGGAGTATCGGTCTCTGAAGGCCTTCCTGGGTCCAGGTATTTTGGCTGTTGTTCTCCTATAGAATTCCTGTTCTTACAGATATTGAAAAGATAATTTTCACCTTTGAATTGAAAAACAAAAATCCCAGGATAGGTAAATCAATCCTGAACAATAAAAGAACTGCTGGAGGTAGCACCATCTCTGACTTCAAGTTGTACTACAGAGCTATTGTAATAAAAACTGCATTGTATTGGGGTAACAACAGACACGTGATTAATGGAATTGAATTGAAGACCCAGGAAAAACCCACAACTAAACACCTGATGTTTTATAAAGAAGCTAAAAATACATAATGGGAAAAAAGAAAGTATCTTCAATAAATGGTGCTGGTCAAACTAAGTGTCTGCATGTAGAACAATGCAAATAGATCCATATTTATTACCCAGTACAAAACTTAAGTCCAAGTAGATCAAAGACCTCTACATAAAACCAGATACACTGAACCTGACAGAAGAGAAAGTGGGGAAGAGCCTTGAACAGACAACTTCCTGAACAGACTGTGAATAACACAGGCTCTAAGATGGACAATTAATAAATGGAATCTCCGTGAAACTGAAAATTTTCTCTAAGGCAAAGGACACCATCAGACAAAGAGACCCTCTATGGAATGAAAAACAAAAAAGATTTTTACCAACTCCAAAATATAGTACATAATGAAGTTTTACTCAGCAGTTTAAACCAACATGGTGAAATTTGCATGCAAATGGGCTGAGGGTGTGTGTAGACAGGAGCTAGAAGGATCAGGTGGGGAGGCAGAGGAGAAAGTGCAGGGGAGACTGATGCCACTGTGAGGCAGTTGGTAGATGGTGTGGAAATCTAGCAGAGCAGAGAGTTGCCGTGGAGATCCCTCAAGAACCCAGCTGATGACAGCGGGACCACATTACCAATGACAGCACCCACAGAGCCTCTGACTATAGAGAGGTAGAGCTGGTGCAGGCTTGAAGCCTTTACCCCTTTTTTTCTAGTCTCTTTGGGAAGAGAAGGTACTCTGCAGGCTATATAAAAAGACACTCAGACAACAACCCAGCTACAAAGCCCTCCACTTACAATCTGTCCTGCTTGGGAGAGGTGCTGGGGTAAAGGTCGTGCAGAACTGGTGGGAGTGACCAGCCAATGTTTGGTTTAACTTGAGAGCCACCACATGAACATGCCCTACACTGGCTGGACGGTCAGTTACTGGAGACTGGGCAGTCCACAGTCCTACAATAGAACCAATTACAACTGGCACAAAAAAAAAATCAATGTAGTTATTCCTCATAGTATTGCGATGTACTCATGGATGGTTGCCTTCCCAAATCACTGTCAGAGGCTACCTCCAGGAGCAGATGGGATAGCTGCAGAGAACCATAGCCAGACATTATGTGAAGAGAGATTGTAAATCGGGGGTTTTCACTGGGTGGCTCCGCTCAGAGATTGGAACTTCGTGGAAGAAGGGGAGGAGAGAGTGCAGGAGTCAGAACAGATAGATGACACCAGGAGAACAAGAACATTCAAGTCAACTAAGGAGGAATCACACAGGTTTACAGAGAAGAGACTTGAGCTATGAGCACAGGGATTACCCGGTCTGTACCCGGTCTTCTGTGGGCATGCTATGGCTGTTAGGTTGGTGTTCTTGTGAGACTCTTATTTTGCCTTCCCTTGGTGGTCTTTTTCTCCTTTTATTTTGCCTTGTCTATCCTCAATATGCTGGCTGTCACCTTGTCATATTACATTTTGTTTTGTGCTTTCTGACTGTCATTTCTTGGACACCTGTTTTGGTTTGTTTGTTTGTTTTTGCCTTGTTTTGTTTTTCTGGCAGAGTGAGTGAACTTGGAGAGTAGTAGAGGAGAGGAAACTGGTTGGGTTGTATGAGAGAATAATCTATCTTAAATTAAAAAACTGGCATGAAAACTAAATGTGTGAGTTAAATTTCTTGGAGAAAAAACATTTTGCTTTAGTATACTAATTCATAAGTTAGCTTTCAGCAAGTTTCTGTCTATACTTAATAAAATATGAAACTAAGTGTATATGTGTAATTTTTCTTACATTTTGGGTTATGTTTGTCCTAGTTTGGTTTCTATTGCTATGATAAATACTATGGCAAAAAGCAACGTTGAGGAGGAAAGGGTTTATTTGTCTTTGGCTTAAATAACCTAGAACCCCTGCACAGATGTAGCCCATGGCAGCTCAGTATCCAAGTGGGTTAACTAGTAAGGGGAACAGGGACTGTCTCTGACATGAACTGATTGGCCTGCTCTTTCATCACCTCCCCTGGAGGGGAAAACAGCCTTACCAGGCCACACAGTAAGACAATGCAGCCAGTCCTGATGAGACCTGATAGGCTAGGTCAGATGGAAGGGGAGGAGAACCTTCTCCATCAGTGGACTGGGGGAAGGGTAGGGGAGAAGAAGAGGGAGGAAGAGTGGGAGTGGGAGGGGATGAGGGAGAGGGCTACAGCTGAGATACAAAGTGAATAAACTATAATTAATAAAAAATGAATTAGAAAATACCCTTTGTCACAGTCTATTGAGGGAAACTGAGGCAGGGACTTCAGAAGAGGCCATGAAGGATTGCATCTTGTTGGCTTTCTCCTCGTATTTTGCTCAGCCTGCCTTTTTATACACCTGAGGAGCACATCCTGAGGACCTGCGCCACCTCCAGTGTGCAGTCTCTCATGTCAATAATTACTCAGGAACATATCCCTAAAGTCTTGACTATGAGCCAATTTTATGAAGGCATTTTCTCAGTTGAGGTTCTCTCTTCTTGAAGACTCTAGATTTTATAAAAATTTTAAAAAAATATATAAAACAGCTAGCAAGCACAGCTCTGACAAACACATTCTTCTTTATATATTTTCTGATATCAAGAAAGTTTGGGGGAGGGAACCACAGGGGAGATACAAAGTGAATAAAATATAATTAATAAGGAATTAAAAAATAAAAAAAAGAAAAATGCAAATAAAGAAGAAGAAGAAGAAGAAGAAGAAGAAGAAGAAGAAGAAGAAGAA
>NW_026585644.1:6886276-6938776 GCF_907164565.1 Psammomys obesus | reverse complement strand
AAGAAAGCTTTGACAATGAAAAGAAATATTTGAGATGCTTGTAAATCACCTGTAACAGAAATAATTATATGTAGAAGAAAAATAATATTTTTTAAATAGAAGATATTATTTAATATGATATGTGATGATTAAAATGGATCTTCAATTTTTTTTAAAACGTTTGGATATCTATTGCTTTATAACTCAGAAAATGCCTAAACAGTCTTACTTATAATTTGTATTTATTAGAATATTTAAAAAGTGGTACGCTTTGTTTCTGAACAATATGCCAATATTATGAGAACTTTCAACATGCCAGTTTATTTAAGAAGGAATGTAAATGCTAACATTCCCCTGTTATCAAAGGACAACGGATCTTGGCTTGTTTCCTGTTGCTGTGATAAAACAGTAGCCAAGAACATTGTAAAGGAAAGAGTCCATGCTTCCAGGTAATTGTTTTACTCTGTGGGAAGTCAGGGCAAGAGCTCAAGGCAGTAGTGAACCAGAGACCAGAAACCATGGAAGAATGCTTCTTTCTGGCTTGCTACCCAAGGCTTGCTCGGCTACCTCTCTTACATAGCTGAGGCCCACCTGCCTAGGATCAAACCACTCACTGTGAGCTAGGCCCTTCTGCATTTATTAGTAGAGTGCCTCACAGATTCCTTGGAGTTTCTTCAATTGAGTCTCCTTTCCAGGACTGTCAGGTTGAAAACCAAAATTAGCTAACACATAACACAATACAAAGATATACTTTGTAATGGCCATAAATTTGCCAAATGTTTTGGAAGCACTTTGATATTGTAAAGACATCTATACTTTTGCCCAAATATTTTGCTGATATGAGTTTGTGCTATGGGAATGATATGCTCACAGGCATGAACTGATGTTTATATAATGGAACTCACTGCATCATCACCTCTAATGCTGCAGGACTGAGAACCCTCTAACGCCACTCACAGGTGATTGTCTAACGATTGTGTTATTCATAAGACGAAATCTGTATCTGAAAAATAAAACAGGAAATCTGTTAGGATGAATATAGATTGGCCTCAAAATTATATGTGAAATTTAAGATGCTGTGATGGGTGAAGGTCTGCAAATACAGGTAGGAGAAGATTTCATGTAAGTAAGTAAATGTGCTTTGTTGAGTGTTTTCAATATACTTCATAAGACGGAGGAGAGCATAGCACGTGGTTGCCAGTGGAAAAGCAAGGTTAATTATATGATTACAAGGCAGAAAAGGGTACTTTTTATTAAATTGATTTTCTGTAGTACCTGTGAAGTTTTTGAGCCATCAAAATACATTTGTTTTTAAATGATATGAATTTCAATAGTGAATCATAAAATCTTAGTACCAAAATCTTCTGCCATGATGTGCTCAAGCTTTCAACCTAACCCGAATGGGGCAATGAGGGGATTATAAAAGGACAGACATATAGAAAAGTTGGGGTAAGGTACACCATGCCCTTTGGTGGAGCTATACCAGCAGCCCAGAAACCTGGCATGTTTATGACCATTGCTGACAGAGGAGATGGCTTATTATACACAGCTGTGTGAGGAGGAAATGGGCTAGCTTTGACTGATAGGGAGCCTTTATAGGCGACCAGTTTTAGGCTGAAGACATCCGGGATGAGGACGCGTGGTTGATAGCTTCTGTAAGCACTGGGTATAGCAAAAGGTCAGTTGTTTGTACAATGTCTGCTTGGCTATTCTTCTGAGCCTGACCCGGGAAGGCCTTGTCATGTCCATGAGTCTGAGGTATTGAGAGTTTCTGACACGGGGGGGGGGGGGGGTTGGTGTCATGAACACACACTCATTTAGAACTTCCTCCACCTTCTACAATCTCAGCTCATTTCTAGTCTACATTACATTAAGCAGGCACTAACATTTACATATTTACATAGTGTGTATGAGTGTTTATGCATATTATATTCTAGAAGCATAAATTAACCTTCTCATTGAAATTCAGATGTATATGGCAGAAAAACCTTAAAACCAAATTAGATAGAATTTTTGCACTCAAAATAAGGAATAAATTCCAATTGCCCGTAGGAAAAATTAATTTTTTTCTTAATCCCACTGTCATGTATATTGCAGAAGGTAATCTTAAGTATTTTGGAAGCACTTTTATGTCAAGAACAGTTTATACACAACATTACACACTAACAAAAAACACATTGTATTTAGAGGTTAAGAAGGCATGCTAGAAGGTAGTGTGCAGCCTTCACCTTGTGAGAGCTACATCCTGATCTGCCAGCAGAGAGAGGAGGGGGTAGAGAGGGACAACCAGAGGGAAAGAGAAAGGCTGGGCCTGGTGTGGCCTTTTGAAACCTTACAGCGCAACCTCAGTGACACACTTCCTCCAACAAGGGCACACGTCTTTTTAAAAAAATTATTAATCACATTTTACAATTTATTCACTTCGTACCCAGCTGTAGCAACCTTCCTCTTCCCCTCCCAACCCCACTCTCTCTCCTTCTTCTCCCCCAGTGTCTCTCCCCCAATCCCCTGATAGTGGAGGTCCTCCTCCTCTTCCATCTGACCCTAGCCTATGAAGTCTCATCAGGACTGGATAAAGGAAAGCTACACCTCTTAATCCTTCTCAAATTGTGCCACTCTCTGGAGCCTAAAATGGCCATTCTTCTCTAAAAATAAATAATAGTGCACAAATAGTCTTTTTAAATGTTGTTTTAAAGATCAACAGTGGAAAATTGATAGACAAATGAGATCATACACCAAGTGTAACTTTCAAATTGTGTTTTTGTCACATTTGTTTTTTTATCTCTCAGAAATCAAATAAGAACCTGGCACGTGTAAAAATTTTAATGAAACTATTTCTGTCCCCCAGGAGGGCCATTGAAATTAAGTAAAAAGCCTTGCTAATCTTAATAAAGGTTGAATGACAAGACGTGAACACATTGCAAGCACATAGTGCTCTCATCTGTTTCCTTTGCAGCCATCACTAGAATCAATCCCATTCAAGTCGTTAAATCATTCTCTCTTACAATTCTGTGCTGTATGCACTGGCAACACTGGCTTATAGTCCTGCGATTCTTCTCTGTTAAGAATACTAACAAAGTTTTCTGCTATACTGTTTTACTATGTTAGTCAAATTCCATGCCCTAAAGGTTTTCATGGTATTAATTATTCTATACTCAAAACAAATGCCTATAGCTACTCCCACAGTCCCTAACCTTTCTTATCTTAATTATTACTGTTACATATACATACATGTATGAACTTGTGTATATATCAAAAGAGCTTGCTGAGCGTATTTAATGGTAATTGTTTGTATATATGCTTAGGGTTATCTGTTTGGGATTAGATAACCTATTCACGAGCTGATTCTCCCTCCCTAAGCAGCCATTCATTGCCTGTGGCACATCATTCAGGGGTGGAGCCTTGTGAAATGTCCCCTTTCCCTGCTGGAATGTCAGCTGGTGCTGTCATCATATGATTCTTGTTTAAGTGAACATATGGATATGAGGTCATGAGCGCAACTCCTTGTCTGCTTTAATTGCTATTTGGTAACCCACTGGGGCCAAATCATCTTGGGGAAGGAAGGGTTTATTTCAGCTTACAACTCTCAGGTCACACCCAACTTCTGAAGGAAGCTAGTGAAGGAACTTGAAGCAGGAGCTGAAGAAGAGGCTGTGAAGTTGTGATAACTAATGACTGGCTCCAAATGGCTTATTCGACCTGTTTTCTTAAATAACTGAGGACCATCTGCCCAGGATGGCTCTGGGACTCTGTAGGATGGGCTGACACAGCAATCATTAATCAAGAAAATGCCTTACAGACTTGCCTACAGGCAACACAATGGAAGTATTTACTCAGTTGAGGTGTCTCTTTCCAATTAATCTGATGTCTGTCAAGTTAAAAAAAAAAAAAAAACTAATATTGGATAGAAATACTGGATAGAAAACAGTATCTTTCAGAAGATTTCCGGGTCCTCTCATTCTTAGAATCTTTCTTCTCTTTGTTATTCAGTGCTTCCCTAGCCTTACATGTGCCTGTGGGCAAAGATATTTCTGTCATGTATGCGGAATGGCCCTGTGTATAATCAAGCACACATGGATTGACTTATGTTATAAAAGTTGTATACATTCAAGGGAAACTACACTTGCAATATTGATTCAATATACCATATGATAATTTCTTACAATGCTGGGCTACAGCCACAAGTCACACTTCCCAGCCAGGCGCGTGATTAGGTTGTTATCAGGGAGTATTGTATTCCTCAACTTTGGTGGTCAGTAGCTTGGACATTTTGAGTGGAAATTTAACTTATAATATTTCAAACTAATGATGGGTAATTAAGGCTGTAGCTGCACTTTAAGTTAAAAAGCATGTGAATAAGGTTATAAGAGGCATTTGTTTGTATGTATTTTAACAGTTATTTTCATTTTGTTTTGTGTAACTTTATATTTCATTAAAGACAGCTACAAATAGGTTGTGATTTCACCTATGCTACAATAAGATTTTTATTTGCTTTGAAGTCACAAATGCTATTATATCAGGTCTGCCACTTAATTGGTTATGGGACTTTAAGAAAGCTATTCCCCAAACATTCTTTGGTTCTTACATATTATTTTCATCAGGAAGAGAGATAATAAAAGTACTAAGTAGCCTTTTATAGGTCTAAAATACTGAGACACTCTCTGTAAATTGTATCATAGTGTGTGACATATGAGTTGTAAGTTCTATTAATAATATCTCCTATTCTATACTATATATCAAGCACATGCTCAACTTTAAGACTACTTTGAGAATTAGTGCATTTTTATCTATCTTTCTTATTTGTTTTGTATGACTATAATTTATTTCTTTTTATTTTATATTATTTTCATTGTTGAGATTACTGTTTTTGCTTGTTTCATGTTTCTATTTTATGCAATTACATTTTTATTGTTTAAAACAATTTTTAAATTTAAATATGGTTTGACCATATTCTTTCCCTACCCTAAGGCATTGCAGAGACTTTCCCTTTCTCTACCCACTTAAAGCTCTTAAAGAACATTAAATTATTTCCAAAACAAACAAAGAAACAAACAAATAAAAACCCAACATGACAATGAAACCCACAAAACCGAGAAAACAAAATACAGGATAGTAAAAAAGGAACAACAACAAAAAACCCCACCAAACTGTAACCAAGTAAAAGTGTACAATAAGTAAATATAAAACAAGCAAATGAATCTGCGGGGTGCATTATATGTTAGTCAGCTGCTCCTGAGAATGAGGCCTGTCCCGGAGTGGTTGGTATATTCAATGTCACTCTTGGAGAGTGACAGTTCAGTTGCTAACCTCTACCTTAGTGTTTAGGTAATCATTAATTCATTCCATTTTAAAAGAGGGTTGGGGCTACAACCAGGATGTAAAGTGAATAAAAAAATTAACAATACATAAATAAAGTGCAACAAAATAAAATATAATAAGATAAAATGAAATTTATCATACTGAGGTTGAATAAGGCAGACCACCAAAGAAAAGAAGCCCAAGGAAAGGTACAAGAATCAGAGACCCCCTCCTGTGTGAACTTAGGAATCAGGTAAAAACACTAAACAGGAAAACAGAACATGTTCAGAGATGACCTGACACAGACCCACACAGGCCCTATACACACTGCCTCTGCTCTGTGAGTTCATGCATGCTTTGCTCATGCTAGTTTAGAGGGCCTTGGTTTCTTTGGTGTTCTTAAACCCCTCTGGCTCTTACATTCTTTCCACCTCCTCTCCTATAGGGTATTCTGAACTCTGAGGGGAGGTGTTTGGTGCTGACATTCCATCTAAGGATAAGTGTTCAAGGTCTCTCACTCTCTACAATCTGTCTGGCTATGAGTTTCTATATTTGTTTGGGACTGGAGAGAGCTTCTTTGATGATAGCTGAACAGGCACCAGGCACTGACCTGTGAGTATAGCAGAATGTAATTAGAAGTAATTTTATCACTACATTTTTGTCTTGGTTTTAGACAAGTCTTGTTTGGTTTTATCCTAGATCTCTGAGCTATTTATTTTCAGGTTCATGGTAACCAAAGCAGTGTCAGGTGTGACTGATTCCCTCTTCTGGAATGGAGCTTTGGTGAAATAACCTATTGTTTGCTTACTCCCAGAAACTTCGTGCCACCAGTTCCCCAGTTTATCATCTTGTGGGCAGTATACCATTGTAGGTAAAAGATTTGTGGCTAGCTTTGTGTTTACATTTTACTTTTGAAAGAATACAGGGTACATTGCTGCTGAAGACACTGAAACGCAGGGGTGAAGGCTCTCTGTAGTCATTAGTTTAATATATCATCTGTGTTCAGTGAGTTTTGTCGGTGTTCAGCAATGAGACCTTGCTGTCAGTTTGTGGACTTGGAGGAAGCTCAGCGGAAGCAGCAGAGCAACTTGTACAAGAATATGAGGAAAGCAAGTCTTCATTTATTTGAGGCCATTAAGGTTTGGGTTAGTTTGTTACTTAGAAACTACTAACAGCAAGAAATGTTCAGTTTAATGATATTCAGAAATGAAGAGAAATAAAAAAAAAAATAAAGAAAAATCCACAAAAACATGACAGTGCTCACTGCTGAGCTTCCTGATAATGTGTATTTTTCTCAGATAATTAGGTAACAGAGGCATCTGAGGATGCATTCCTTACAGTGTGAGATCAATACATATTTAGTTCAGTCTTCTATTTAGCATAAAAATCACATCACTATGCTCTCCTCAGTTTTGTTGAATGGCATCCAATGGCAGGTGCTGTCAGTACAAATTTAATATATATTGGATAAATGACAATCGAACTGCCCTGTTCCTGCTGCTATAAATGTTGTCTTCCGTTTCTGCACATATCATAAGTGAGGGACAGCGTGCAAATTTTGGTTAATATTTCATCAAGAGAACTGAACTTTCCAACTAAGAATCTAATGGAAAACAAATAATTAATAAGAAAGTATGATGCTGAGATTTTAATCAGAAAACAAGTGGCTCGTTTCCTAAAGGGTGAATGGAATTCACGCTGATAGCAGTGTTCACAGAGATTCAGACAGAACAGTACATTAAGGGGCTGAGTTGTTTTTCTCAAAGAATTCTTTCTGCACATACAGAAGCGATTTCTCATGCTTTACACCAAGCCCTTTCTCTAGGTCCCTAAGACCTCACAGGCTACTCTCTCTAGCTCAGCAGGAACTTCCAAAGAAACATAGAGTTTCCCTGCATTACATCTCCAAGTATGAAATTTCTAGACTTTAGAAAACATGTGCTCAAATTTTTGCAATAAAGTCAAATCATTTTTCCAAAGTACTTGTGAAATTCAACAGTACTACACTATAAATTTTCCCACAAAATTTTTAATTTTCATATTTAATACTCATTGTCTATCGAGAATATTAAACAGTATATTATTTTATTCATGATTACAATTTTGTTTGGCACCGAGGAGATTATTATTGCATGTTTAATGATTATTGCTTTACATTCTTGTGTTATGTTTTGTTTCATTTTCAGGTCTTTTCAAACCTCTTCTGTTTGGTTAACTTCTTTTGGTTTTCAGAAATTCTATGTGTGCTCATAATATGAATCCATTCTGACATTTACTCAAGGTATCCTTTCTTGAACCAAAAAGATGACTCAGTTGTTGACAGTTCGGCTGTGTGAGTGGGAGGACCTGAGTTCAGATCCAACCACCCAAACTGACAGCTAAGCGAGCTAGCACATATTACTAACCAATTGCTTTAGAAACAGAAATAGAAGGATCTCAGAAACTCACTGGCCAGCAAATCCAGCCAAATTAGTGCGTTTCAGGTTCCATGAAGAAATTTATCTCAAAAATTAAAGTAGAAAGACATAGAGGAAGATCTTGATGTCTACCTGTGACTGCCATAGGCACCTTCTCCCACGGACACACAGCAAAACCAGATGTGGATGAGAATAATCATTGGTATTTGCATGAGCTGTATATATTAACTTTGCCTATTTCCCATGTTGGTTATAACCCAGTCTTTCCATTAACAAGGAATCACCAGGTAAATGTGATGAAAATTCACTGAGTATATCTCTTTGCTTGTGAAAGGAGGAATGCACCAGCTTCAACAGAGTAAAGCGTAAATGACCCCATGAGTGGACTGGACTTCCTGTGGCATTCCCCAATATCGATTTCACTGCTATCAGGTATGATAGCTTTCTGTGCATTAGCTTATTAAGACAGCTATAAATTAAAAGACAGAGCCAGAGGCCTGGGACCCAGCATGTGGAAAGCTGAGGCAGGAGGATGACAGCTGGCATAAAGCTGCCGCTTGATCACAGTGATTTCCAGAATCCTGGCTTCTGTACTGTGAATTAATGAACTTTAGAAAAGCAGGACAAAAGTGAGTAATGTGTGCTTTTACCCAACCTGATGCCTTTCCTGTCACTCTTGTCTTAAAAGTGTTAGCTCTAGAATGCATCAAGTGAAGTTGCCTTTGTACTTTATGTACAAGTAAATTTACCTCCTAGAATTTTTCCACATTGTTCTGTGTATTTTAGGTAACACAGATCTGCTATTTCTGATACAAAGATACTGTGATCATAGGATTACAGATGTTAGAAGGAAACTTTTGCATCTAAGAGCATAGTGTTTTATGTTTTAAAATCAATTTAAATGTATTTATTTTTAGTTTAGTGTTTGAAAACAGGAAACGATACCCTGCCCAGGGCAAACATGTTGAATTTAGTTTAAAATCACAAACCTTGGAATTTTGAGTAAGTTCTCAAACGGATACAATCCCTATTAATTAGACTGTTTGGATAAAAATAGAGAGGCATGCCTGAAGTCTAGCTTTGTGCTTTCCAGCCTTCGTACTTCAGATCTCTGCATTTTTCCTGGCCGCACTACTACCTGACTCCTTTGTGGGTGTAGTCTGTCGGTGACTGCAAGGTGAATTCCTGACTCCGGCTTAAAGTAAACATCATTTTCTCCAAAGAAATTATTTCCATATCACTCCTGGTTTTCGTCTTGGCATTGAAAACGCAATGCCTTTCCACACACCTTTTCCCACATAATCACCTGTCCCTGACTGGAAATCACAAAGAGCCTCACATTGTGCTTCCTCTCCTAAATGCGCCTGGCTTTGTGCTGTGATTTATGACCTGAGCGTCCGACACTCTCCATACATTATCAAGAAGTTCTTAAATGAAAGCAAACACAGGCTTGTGATAGAAAACGTTGTCAACACACATGAAATTAAACACATGCATGTTGTAACCTGTGGCTTTCCTTTCTGTGTCGACTTTTAAAATTATTAAGGTAGGTGAGGATCTGCGCTAGACAGGATTTCACGTTCAAGACCTGAGATCAGAAGGTAATCGTCCCACAAGGAGAAGGCATGGTATATTTAGCAGAGCATCCCCTTTGGCTTCTACAAGGACGTGGCCAGGACTACTTTGGGCTCTCCGTGCTCTGTAAACTAGTTGCGCCATCATTAACCACAAGGCCAGAATGCCTCATTCCAGATGCTCTGGCCAATGGACCGTAAAATTGCGAAGCATTTCGGGCCAAGCCCAAGATCTTAAAAGCCCCCACCCCTCTCCGCTCAACAGTCTAACCCCCAATTCCCTCTGAAAAGCTGCTCATTATTCTTCCTCTGCCCCCTGATCTAACCAAAAGAAATCCTTCTGGAATCAATTAGAAATGTCTGCTCTTGATGAGGTTTGCACGTGAGTTGAGAGCTGTGAGGCCGTGGTAGTGGCGGCCAACAGCTGCATTTTCGGGTGGTAAAGTCTGAGGCGGAATTTTCCAGGGTTTATTTACCATCATAAAAATTTTTTTTAATAGGCAAGACATGTTGAGAGACAATCCTTGTGTGCCTTTGAAAGTGAAGTTAAATTGGAATTGTATGTTTATTTCATTCATAATGAGGAGAGTGAAGATCTGCATTAGATCTGCCTTTTCCTCCAAAGGTTATACGCAAAGATTAGACAGTGGAATCGTGGTATTCTTGTGGGAGGTGAAAGTAGGAAAACATTTATTATCTCTTCAGTCATGTTCATGGCCTGACAAGTGAAAATAATCAAGATTAATGGAAATCAGAATCCACTTTCTAAAATAATGTGTATTAGCACAACATTTTATTTGTAGATGATAATTTACATGTGATTCAGGCCTTTAACATTACTCAGTTAATACGCTGCTTCATAATAGAGAAAAGCTATTGATCCACAGTGCACCCTGACCAAAACTTTAGAGTTCTAAATACATACATACTTACGAGCATACACACAAAAACATAAGACATATGAAGTGACATTTAATTTTGGTGTCCATCAAGCCTTTCCTCTCCTCTGGTAAGTGACAGACATTCTTACTAGAATTCTAATTTTATTTCTCACACTGTCCAAGAAATCAGTTTTTTCAAGTGAAGATTTTATCACTATACTACATTGATCATTTATTCCACCAAGAAATGCTATCAACTCCCTCCCTTTCCCATCCAATCAGGCTATTCAGTGCAGCATTTTACTTCCTAGATAGGCCTCTTATAGTCAAATTGGGAATGAATTAGATGTTTTTTATTTGTATTTTGTGTATATGTCTATGGGCATACATATAGATATGTATGTATACTTCTGCAATGTTTACAGGCCTATATGAGTGTATGTATGTATACTTCATACCTGCAGACACTGGATTAGGAAATGGAGTTCCCTGAATGGAGTTATAAGGGTTGTGAACCTTCCAGTATAGGTGCTCTGATCTGAGTCCCCAAGTTTTGTAGTGAGTGCTTTTAAATGCTGAACTGTCTATCTGACTCCTAAGGCAAAATAGCTGTCATATGCTGTTGCCCCAAGTCTGGCAACTGTGCCCACACAGTGATTGGGACCTGCAGTACTGTGCCTCTTCTCACACTGTCTACTCATTTCAAAACAGAGTTAAGCTTACATTGACTTTCTTGTAGAAACAATCTGTGTACATTTGCCCATGATCAGTGTGATTTCTAGACAGAGGTGTGGTTGCTAAAACAATTACGAGATTTTCTGATGCAAAAAGCTGGCTAAAGGGCATATTGTGCCCAACAAATTTCAGGGTAAAGTGACACATACTAATATAACAAGAACAAAGTTGGTGTCTTGAGGAATAATGCTTCCTTTACGCTTTTTAATATCCACATACGCCCAGCATTTCACCAATAATCCAGGGTATCTATTGCTAAGACCAAAAAAAATCTGCATATAGTCTTCAAAGATATTATGGAATTTACTTGTTCAGATAGTTACAGCAGAGAAATCTTGACCAATTTGTCCACTCCTTAGGAGGACTCCATTTATCACCCTTCTTAAAGATGTACAGGTCAAGAATAAAACCTGTTTTGGTATGACACCCCAATGCTTAGAAATAGCCGACTGTGGGACAATGGCAAGGGAAGTCATAAAGTCTATGATGAGAAACACAGATGTGCTCTTTCTGACTCTAGGTTCTGAGGGGACTTCCAGCAGCGAAGGCAGCAATGCTAGCAATGGTGTTTGCATGCACAATTCAGAGAAAAGCAGGAGCTGATGCAGAGTTGCCCATTGAAACTCCCAAGGACACTTGCAAGTTAGCTCTGTACTTAGGAAGGTCCTCTCTATACAGTTTACAGAACCCGAAAGCATTGGTAAATGCAGACTGCTGATACATTTACTTCTGTATATTTTTCCCTGCCTTTTATATTGGCTGTCTTTGATGCAAGCTGAATTTCTCATCAAAATGCAATACTGGTAAATCTCTCTGGGGCACTTGGAATATACAAACAGCATAGTAAGTATTTGCTCTCTGATAGTCTTGGACTACCCTTGAACAAATATTAAATTTACTCTGGGATTAAAAAGAATAACTAGACTCAGATACTAGGTACACTGGTGTTCAAAATTAATACTTAGGGGAATGCCCGTTAATTCTCAGGTTCATTATCTATGAAACCAAGAGAATGAGGCAACTCCCTAATACTATTTGCATGTTTAAGATTCTGTGCTAGGTGTGAGATTAAAAAGAAGAAGAAGAAGAAGAAGAAGAAAGGTCTCCTGCTGAGAAGAGAAGTTTCTTAGAGGGTGGATGATGAGCACACTCATTTGGGTTTGTAAGAACGGTTGTTAGGTATTAACTCTGGTTTAGTGGATGAGTGGCTGTAGATTCTCCTCCAATAACTATGCCTTCACTGAGTAGTTATCCAGGTTTCCAATATCAGGTATGGTGTCTCTCCTGTTGAGTAAGTCGTATCTTTACAAGAGATGGAGACCCCTACAGAAAACCACAACTCATAAAAATGCAGAGCTACAGAGCCCGATCTCAATGTATGCATATAGAAAATAATCCTGCACCAAAAGCTGGGAAAAGCAGAACAGGGGCAGGGCAAAAAAGATTGTAAAAGTAAGATCAGGGAGCTGGCTGTGAGATTCTGTATCCTAACAATATCGGTAATATTGCACCTAGAAGGTCTCACCAGCATGACTGCCCAAATGTGAACTTCAGAAAGGACAGCAGGAATGGACATGCCAAAGTGGGCGAGAAAAGCCCACAAGGCCTCAAACCTACACAAACGTCTACAGGCAACTGAATGATGTTGGGAGTGGGAGAGTTCTCCACACAGAAGAGCACACAAACTGGTTGTCCAGTGCCATACCCGGAGCTCTGCTTCCTGAGCTCTGACATCACATATGATAGCAACATTATGTGAACTTAACAGGGTATGTTTAGACACCTCTATGTGATACATTATATGTGTGTGTGTGTGTGTGTGTGTGTGTGTGTGTGTGTGTGTGTGTGTGAAAGAGATTGGGGAGGGTTAAATGGGACAGTTTGGAGGGAGGAAAGGGAAGGGAGAAATGTGACTATATCATAATCTCAAATATATATGTGCATATATATATGTACATATATATATATATATCTTTTAAAAAGATAAAATGTAGTGTTAGTTAATTTTTATATTACTATCCTGTAGAGAAGAGCATAATTTCAGAAGCTCTGGAGGCATGGAGGTGGGATTTGGGTGTATCACTTCCCATTTTTTCTGTATATAAGAACATGGAAGCTGAGGTGATAAGTGTCCAGGGAGATTCAGGGAGATGAAGTTATCAGCCATTTGCCTGCAGTAACAGCAGCCAGAGGTGGCCTTTTGCTCCTTCTCTCCCAAAAGCAGCATCTCAGTCAGTGAGGTGTCACTCACAGAAGGGGATCTCAGTGTGAGACACATCACTGGTCTCTCAACATGCTGAAGTGTTTAATCTGAATGCATGAGGCAGGTTTACTTTTGCGTATTTTATTAGTGGCACTGTGTGGAAATCACAGTGCAACACTCACTGTTTTTAATTTTACTAAATATTTTTCATATGGCTTCCTGAATGCTCTTGCTTATTTTATACATAATTTCCATCTACTCTTATTCCCCTACCATTTTAACACACTACTTTGTTCCACCTGAAACAGCACTTGTACCTCAGGTTTCTTCTACTATTTCCAGGAGAACCTTTCAGAGTGATGTTTACCTTTTTTAAATTTCTAATACAACCCCAGTAAAAAAAAAAATACCCCCCAAAGAACAAGAAACAAACAAACAACAACAACAAAAAAAACCCACTTGACTGTATGTAACATTGAAATTAATATAAAGAAATCCTGTCATATTATGATAAAGTAGTACAAATTTGAGAGGTGCTGCATTCATATAGCTATTCATACACAATCCAAATTGTTTCATTTTACCTAGCATTTCACATTATATTTTTCATATGACATGCTTTCATCAGATGGTCTGTGTTTTCAGGGGGTGGAGAGGAGTCTTAGGATCAAACTCAGGTCCTCACTCATACATGCTATCTGTCATTGAGCTAGATATTATGTCTGGATTCTCAATTTTTTTTTTTTTTTTTACTGGAAGTGTTTCCATTTTTACCCTTGAACATTTTTATTTTTCTGTCATTCGATAAAATTTCACTTTCTTGTTTCTGCCCAGTGGTATTCTAAGTCATTTGTCACAGAGCTTATTTCCCCGTCAATGCATATTGAGAGAAGAGTCTCCGGGGAGGAGACACAGACAAGCATGTCTGGTGTTTTTGAAGGGAGAGTGGACTCTTTAGGATGCAGGGGGGGCAAAATTAAAGGCTGCTAAATGGTTGTACAAGTTTACATTCCCACCAGCAATGGAAGAGAGTTCTCCATTCTCCACAGCCTCTCCAGCATATGCTGACACTTGAGTTTTAGAGCTTAGCCATCCTGATGGGTATGAGGTGAAATCTCAGGATTGTTTTGATTTATACTTCCCTGATGAGCAAGCATGTTGAGCATTTCTTTAAGTGTTTCTCTGCCATTTGATATTCCTCTACTGAGAATTTTCTCTTTAGCTCTGTACTTCATTGGTGCTTTCTCAGATAATTAGGAATAGTGCTACCTCAAGATCTAGCTATACCACTCCTAGGCATATATACAAAATATGCTCAATTATAAAACAAGGACATTTCCTCAGCCATGTTTGGAGCAGCTCTATTCATAATAGTCAGAATCTGGAAACAACCCAGATGTTCTCAATTGAGAAATGGATACAGAATTTGTGGTATATTTACACAATGGAATATTGCTCAGCAATTAAAAACAAGGAAATTGTGAAATTTGCAGGCAAATGGTGGGAACTAGAAAAGATCATCCTAACTGAGATAGCCCAGAAGCAGAAAGACACACATGGTAAATACTCACTTATAAGTGCATATTAGACGTATAATATAAGATAATCATACTAAAATCTGTATACCTTAAGAAGCTAAGCAAGGAGGACCCTGGGTAAGATGCTCAATCCTCATTTAGAAAGGCAAATGGGATTGATATTGGAAGAGGGAGAAAAGAGGGAGTAGGACAGGAGCCTACCACAGAAGGCCTCTGAAAGACTCCACCCAGCAGGGTATTAGAGCAGATGCTGACACTCATAGCCAAACTTTCAGCAGAGTGCAGGGAAACTTATGAGAGAAGAAGAAGATAGAAAGACCTGGAGGGGACAGGAGCTCTATAAGGAGAGCAACAGAACCAAGAAATCCGGGCCCAGGGGTCTTTTCTGAGACTAATATTCCAAGGACCATTCATGGAGATAACCTGGAACCCCTGCATAGTTATAGCCCATAGCAGCTCAGTCTCCAAGTGGGTTCCATAGTAATGGGAACAGTGACTGTCTCTGACATGAACTCAGTGGCTGTCTCTTTGATCACCTCCCCCTGATAGGGGTGAGGGCAGCCTCACCAGGCCACAGAAGAAGACAATTCAGCCAGTACTAATGAGACCTCATAGGCAAGGGTCAGATATTTTTCTTGAAAAGTTTAAAGCTATATGTATTTGATTTTATTTTCAAAATCAACATTCTTGCTAATCTTTCCCCAAATAATAAATGCTGGGGGGAAAAAAGTTGAAGCTTTTAAGCACAAGGAAAATACAAGAAATATTGGAAAATCCCATTTTTTTAAGGTTACTTTGGGTTTTGATTGTCTATAATTTGTTTTAATGTAGATTATTTATAACTGAATGTTGTAAGACTACAAAAGTATTTTCTATTTATAAAATTGTGTTAACAGTAAGAGACTATTAGGTAAAATGAGATAATATTGAATACTAAATGCTTTAGAAAAACTTCAATGATCTGGCAACCTTGAGACCCTGTACTTTTTTGGGTCAGGAATTAATTATGGAGGAAGAGTTCTCAGTCGAGAAATAATATTCTTTCAGGCCGTATAACTTTAAAATAGTGCTGGCAAATAATGGAAAAGGAGATTGCGCATCCCTGCAATGTTTTAAATTATCTTCAGTTACTTCCCAATGGCAGCTTCTGCCCCCTCCTCTCCTTCTAGTCCTTCCTTCTTACCCCACTGTCCCCCCACACCAATCCCTCCTTCCCTTCTCTCAGAAAAGGGGAGGTCTCCCATGAAAATCATCAAGCCTTGGTATATCAAGCTGCAGTAGGACCAGGCACCTCTCCAATTGAGGCTAGGCAAGGCAGACCAGTTAGGGGAAAGAAATCCAAAGGCAGGCAATGTAGTCAGAGATAGTCCCAGCTCCTGCTGTCAGCAGTCCCACATGAAGACCCAGATGCATAACTTCTACATATGTGCAGAGGGCCTATGTGAGTCCCATGCATTGTCTCTGGATGGTGGGTCGGTCATTGTGAGTCGCCATAGGCCCCGGTTAGTTGATTCTGCAGGTTTTCTTGTGGTGTCCTTGACCCTGTTGGCTCCTTCAATTCTTCCTTTCTGTCATTTTTTTTAAGTCATGGAAACAAATGAGAAGGTTTCCTAGTTTAAAGAAGTTTAAAGATGAATCTTATGAAAGAAGAGGGAGATAGTTAGACCTGGAGGGGACAGGAGCTCCACAAGGAGAGCAACAGAGCCAAAATATCTGGGCACAGGGGTTTTTTCTGAGACTGAAACTTCAACCAAGGACCATGTATGGAGATAACCTAGAACCCCTGCTCAGATGTAGCCCATGGCAGCTCAGTCTCCAAGTAGGTTCCCTAGTAATGGGAACAGGGGCTGTTTCTGAACTCAGTGGCTGACTATTTGATCACCTCCCCCTGACGGGAGGACAACTTTACCAGGCCATAGAGGAAGACAATGCAGCCAGTGCTGATGACTGATGAAACCTCATAGGTGAGGGTCAGATGGAAGGGGAGGAGGACCTCTGCTATCAATGGACTTGGAGAGGAGCATGGGAGAAGATGAGGGAGGGAGAGTAGGATTGGAAGGGCATGAGGGAGGGGGCTACAGCTGAGACACAAATTAAATAAACTTTAATTAATATAAAAATTAAAATTTAATAATAAGAAGAAAAGGAATCCCATGAGGATCACAAATTAATTAAAAATAAAACCTGATTTGACTAGCAAAAACAAAAAGTTTAAAAAGCTATTAAAAACTTGTATTGTATATGTAGGGAAAGCACTCCCTTTCTGAGTTCTCATCAGTGGAGCTTTAAAAATTGACAGCTTCACTTTGCATAAATGCCCGTCAAGTAATTTTTTATGGAAAGAAATAAAGAAATAAATATAATATATAAATATATAAATAAATATAATATATAAAACATGTACATTTATATAGGAAACACAGTTACTAAAGCATTTATTATAAACCAGTGGATCAAATTTCTAAAATATAAGAATGTGTGGTTTAAATCAGACAATTGGTTTCCTACTAAAAATAAGCATTTAAATAAAATCTTCAAAAGTATATGTTGCATATAGCCAACAGTGTTTTTAGATTTTGCTATCTTTTTTATATTTTACATCATTGTTTTGATATATTGTTCTAACTGTGTGTGTGTGTGTGTGTGTGTGTGTGTGTGTGTGTGATGTGTTTTCCACAATAGCCTAAGGACAGAAGACTAACAAATGTCCTGTTTACATTTGACTCTTAAGTTCAGCATACTTGAAACACTGCAATGTTTAAATGTTGGAAATAGGTGTTAGGAAAAAATGAATACACAAAGACCAAGTTATTTACTAAATAAAATACTTGGGACCTAGACCAAATAGTATGGTTACCTCCTTCCAAGCGGAGTTTGAGTGATTACATCTGGCTTGGCAAAGGCAGTTTGGTTTATCTTAATGTACAATCCATGTAATGCTTCTATTACATTGTTTACATTGTTGATTGAAAACTAATATACAGTATATCCAGTTTGAAGGATCTGTTTCCAGCATAGCTTTTGCATGGCAAAGAATCCTCTCATTGAATTCTAAAATGTACCTGAATTTGAGAATTTGAGGCCTTTTAAAATATACCTACCATAAAAAAAAATCTTTCTTATTTCTATTAGCAACAAAATGTGCTTAAAAGATAGTTTCCTTGTATAACATAAACCATTATATTAGAACATTTGGGAGGAATTAGTTTACTATTGCTGAAGCATCCGCATGTGATGTACGTTTCATTGACTTGGATTATGTAGACCCACTCATCACTCATGTGGCCAAGGAATACTTATTCAGTATCAGTTTTGTGAGGAAATCATTATCATAGAGGCTACAGACAGAAAGGAGGAACTCATACAAACCTAATTTGGGTTAAGACTTTGATATTTACCATATGTGTGAATATTGTGTGAATTTTAAGCCTTCTGGAGAAAATAGTAGGAACTGCTTAGAATTGTTGAAAGTATTATATGGAACATTTTTTTAGTAAGGAGCTTCGCTTACAGAGTAAATATTTAACATGTCTGTATGCTTGATGCAATGTTAAATAGTAAATATTAAAAAGTGGAATTTTAAATGGTTGCTGCTTGGTATTGCTCATGATGGTTAGAACAGTAACAACAGTACCAGGAATTAATAGAGAGAGTAATAAGGAAAAAGAATTAGACATGATAACAGTATTTAAGTATCAGATGCTTCTTGCAGTATGGTTTGATAAATGCTATGTTAAAATTATACACAGTATTATAATAATGAGATATAAAGGTGGCATACAGTCCCATCGATAATCCTAAGGGTGGTGAAATTTCCAAGGCGGGTGTTTGTGTGGTAAACCTGAGCTCACCATGGTTTCTTCACGTCTTAAAGACATGAGAGTAGGCATCCAAACCCAGTATGTTCGTCTAACGAGTGCAAAGAAAAAAGAAACTAACAGAGTAAGAAGTTGAGAATGGTGCTATATAGCTGTAGCATTGAGAATAAAAGAAAGGCAAAGCATGAAACTGGTAAAACTAAACAAAATTAACTCCAGACAAATTGTGTATGGATGAGAAACATACTCTGGGTGCCATTGTTGAGTTTTAAGAAAGAAGCCCATCTTATTCGCTGTGCTTTTTAGTATCATTAACAAAGTATCTTTATAAAAAGAAAACAGGCAGAAAAAAACACAAGGAAGGAGACATATCACAAATTTGTTAGAGTGATTCCAGAAAGGTATAGAAGCAACTTGAAGGGATAGTTACTCTGGGAGGATGAACGCTTATAATTAGAAAACAGAAACATTAGATAATTTATCTCGTTTCCCACATTTAATTCTTTGCATGTCAAGAAAACACAATCTCACCATGTACATAAAATATAAAACCATAGACATAAAATGAAATGCCATTTACAAAATTTAAAGACATAGTCAAATCACACAGACTCATCAGACTTCCCAAGCAAACCTATCCTGTTTATGAAACGCAAGTTTCTTTTGACAGCCAAGAAAATCTGTGCCCATATATAAATTTAAATTACATTTTACCCTCAAGCAAAAAATCTAACCTGAAACTTTTTATCTTATTTTAAAAAGAACAATATCAGTACTGTACTAGCATTATATAAAACATTTAAACTCCAAGAAACACATATACTTATGTGCTTTATTCTTCAGTAAATGACAATGGTTACTATACAGCATGTAGTTTGACATACCTTTCATACATAGATATCAAAATTATATAGTAGTTTTTTAAATGGAAAGCCAAGCTGTTTTTCATTTGCTAAGCTTGGAATGGCTGTCTTTTTAATTTGTATCAACTCTCAGGACTGGAAAGTTTCTTTTCCCTCCCTCTCACCCTGTCTCTCTGCCTCGCTTTTTCTTTCTTTCTTTCTTTCT
This sequence comes from Psammomys obesus, assembly GCF_907164565.1. NCBI lineage: Eukaryota > Metazoa > Chordata > Mammalia > Rodentia > Muridae > Psammomys > Psammomys obesus. Next base: position 6,919,265 of record NW_026585644.1, on the reverse strand, counting down.
TTCTTTCTTTCTTTCTTTCTTTCTTTCTTTCTTTCTTTCTTTCTTTCTTTCTTTCTTTCTTTCTTTCTCTTTCCTCCCCTCTTTTCTTCTTCTTACACACAAGAACCTTGCAGTTGTAATTTTGGCAAGTTTTCTACATTTGGAATCCCAAAACTTTCTATTTTTCACGTATTTACTCAGTTTACATGTTATCTTGATCTCAGGCCTCTCCCTCCTAGCTTCCTACACCCACCTTCCTTCCTCCATACTCCCTTCCTTCTTCTCAGGGAAGGAAAGCCCTTGAAGGGGTACCAACACCTGGCAGATCAGGTCTCAATGGGACTATGCACATCCTCCCCTACTTCAACCTGACAAGGCAACCCAGCTAGGGGAAAGGGAACCAGAGGCAGGCAGCAGAGTCAGAAACAGTCCCTATTTCCATTTTTTAAAATTTTATTTATTTTTTTAAAATTTATTACAATATATTCACTTTGTATCTCAGCTATAGCCCCTTCCCTCACCCCTCCCAATCCCACACTTCCTCCATTTTCTCCTTCTCTACCCCTCCCCCAGTTCATGGATAGGGGAGGCCCTCCTTCCCTTCCCTCTGACCCTAGCCTATCAGATCTCATCAGGACTGGCTGCATTGTCTTCCTTTGTGACTTGCAAGGCTGCTCCTCACTCAGGGGGACATGATCAAAGAGCCAGCCACCTAGTTCATGTCAGAGACAGCCCCTGTTCCCCTTACTAGGGGACCCACTTGGAGACTGAACTGTCATGGGTTACATCTGTGCAGGAGATCTAGGTTATTTCCATGCATGGTCCTTGTTTGGACTATCAGCCTGAGAAAACACCCTTTGGCACAGATTTTCTGGTTCTGGTGCTCTCCTTGTGGAGCTCCTGTCCCTTCCAGGTCTTTCTATCTCCCCTTTCTATCATTTGATTCCCTGCACTCTGCCCAAAGTTTGGTTATGAGTCTCAGCATCTGCTTTGATACCCTCTGGGTAGACTCCTTCAGAGTCCTGTGGTAGGCCCCTGTCCTGTTCTCTGATTTCTTCCTCTTCTGATGTCTATCCAGATTGCCTTTCTGAAAAAGGATTGAGAGCTTTACCTTTTTGCTTAACTTCTTTAGGTGTACAGATTTTACTATGCTAATCCTATATTACATGTCTAATATCCTAATTCCATTGTTAGGGACCCACATGATGATCAAGCTGCACATCTCCTACATATGTGTAGGGTATTGGTCCAGCCCATGTATGCTCTTTAGATGCTGGTTCAGTCTCTTTGAGACCCTGTGGTCCCAGGTTAGTTTATTCTGTAGGTCTTCTTCTGACACCTTTGCCAGTGTTTCTATTTTTTTTTTACTTTCTTTTACTATGGCTTTTTTATTTTCTTTATTAATTACACTTTATTCACTTTGTATTCCCCCTGTGGTTCTCTCCCTCCTCCCATCTCAATCCCTCCCTTCCTCCACTCTCTGCATACATGCCCCTCCCCAAGTCCACTGATAGGGGGGCTCTTCTTTTCCTTCTTTCTGATCCTAGTCAATTAGGCCTCATCAGGAGTGGCTGCAATGTCTTCTTCTGTGGCCTGATAATGTTTCTTCCCCCTCAGAGGGGAGGTAGGTAAAGAGCAGGCTAATCAGTTCATGTCAGAGACAAATCCCTGTTCCTATTAAAATGGAACCCACTTGGATATTGAACTGCCATGGGCTACATCTGTGCAGGGGTCTTAGGTTATCTCCATGAATAGTCCTTGGTTGGAATATCAGTCTCAGGAAAGACCCCTGTGCTCAGATTTTTTAGTTTTGTTGCTCTCCTTGTGGAGTTCCTGTCCTCTCCAGATCTTACTGTTTCACACTTCTTCCCTAAGATTCCCTGCACTCTGCCCAAAGGTTGCCCATAAGTCTCAGCATCTGCATTGATAGTCTGCAGGGCAGAGCTTTTCAAAGGTCCTCTGTGTCAGGCTCTTGGCTTGTTCCCTCTTTTCTCCTTCTTCTGATGTCCATCCTCTTTGCCTTTCTGGACAGGAATTGAGCATTTTAGCAAGAGTCCTCCCTCTTGATTAGTTTCTTTAGGTGTTCAGATTTTAGTACGTTTATCCTATATTATATGTCTATATGAGTGAGTATATACCATGTGTGTCTTTCTGCTTCTGGGACAGCTCACTCAGGATGATCTTTTCCAGATCCCACCATTTACCTGCAAATTTCATGATTTCCTTTTTTATTGTTGAGTAATAGTCCATTGTGTAGATATACCACAATTTGTGCATCCATTCCTCCATTGAGGGGCATCTGGGCTGTTTCCAGCTTCTGGGTATTACAAATAAGGCTGCTACAAACATGGTTGAGCAATTGTCCTTAAAACAGACTGCATATTCAACAAATGGTGCTGGTTTAACTGGATGTCTACATGTAGAAAAATGCAAATACATCCATACTTATCACCGTGCACAAAACTAAATTCCAAGTGGATCAAAGACCTCAACATAAAACCAGACACACTAAACCGCTTAGAAGAAAAAGTGGGGAAGAGCCTTGAACTCATTGGCACAGGAGACAACTTCCTGAACAGGACACCAACAGCACAGGCTCTAAGAGCAACAATCAATAAATGGGACCTCATGAAACTGAAAAGCTTCTGTAAAGCAAAGGACACTGTCATCAGAACAAAATGACAGCCTACAGATTGGGAAAGGATCTTCACCAACCCTATATCTGACAGAGGACTATTTCCTAGTATATATAAAAAACTAAAAAAGTTAAACAGCAACAAATCAAGTTAATCCAATTAAAAGGGGGAGTACAGAGCTAAACAGAGAATTCTCTGTAGAGGAATATCGAATGGCAGAGAAACACTTACAGAAATGCTCAACCTCATTAGCCATCAAGGAAATGCAAATCAAAACAACCCTAAGATTTCACCTTACACCCATCATAATGGCCAAGATAAAAAACTTGAGACAACACATGTTGGAGAGGTTGTGGAGAAAGGGGAACCCTTCTCCATTGCTGGTGGGAATGTAAACTTGTACAACCACTCTGGAAAGCAATCTGGCGCTTTCTCAGACAACTAGGAATAGTACCTCCTCAAGATCCAGTTGTATCACTCCTAGGCATATACTCAAAAGAATCTCAAGTACACAGTTTTTCTTTTTTTTAAGTCCCCACATCTATAAAAAAAAAAAAAAATCCCGAATGTTCAGTGAGTTTTATGCATAAAGAAAAACTTATTATTGAAAACCCATCTTCTCTGTGTACATGGATGAATTCTAATTTAGACTTTTAAGCCATACTTCTTTAAGACCCATATGCAGGCCAGGTTTTGCCAACTATTTCAGGAGTAATAAATTGATCTCCCTCTTGGTTCCCATAGTTCAGAATCCCTTTGTAAGGCATGCTTTAAGTCCAAACACAGGTTTTGCAAAGGGGATGTGGTTGGTATTACTGCAAAACAATAGCTGAAAATATGATGACCATGTCACTCCCAAAGACATACAGGTTAAATAAAACAGAGAGGCAAAGCAACACAGGGGTGAACAGACTCTGCACACTGCTCTAGTTAATGTTCTCTTTGGAATTTGAGCTTTGGAATTATTTTTATTTACTTGATGCATAACTAAGATATCATAACTGTCAGTAAGGTAGCCTGTATCTAATAAAATTTCTATTAACAGTGCTCAAAACTTTTCATTTTAATCTCAAGATTTGGGCTCGTAAAACATATATTTTATGACATTCTGAAGGATGTCAGATGGAAGCTCAGAGTCGATTTGTATTTGTCTGATGACTAAGGACACTGAGCATGTCTTTAAGTGTTTCTTGGCCATTAGTGATTCCTCTGTTTAGCTCTGTACCCCATTTTCTAATTGGATTATTTAGTTTGCTGTTCTTTAATCTCTTCAGTTCCTTATTTGCCCTCTGTAGGATGTAGGGTTGGTGAATATCCTTTCCTGGTCCATAGGCTGTGGGTTTGTTCTGTTTACAATGTCCTTTGCTTTACAGAAGATTTTCAGTTTCATGAGGTACCATTTATTCATTGTTGATCTTAGAGCCTGAGCTGTTAAGTTGTCTCCCATGCCAATGAGTTCAAGGCTCTTCCCTGCTTTTTCTTCTAACAGATTTACTATGTCTAGTTGAAGTCTTTGATCCACTTGGACTTCAATTTGTGCAGGGTAATAAATTCTCAACTATTGGCATTTTTCTACATGTAGACATTCAGTTAGACCATCACCATTTGTTGAAGACACTATCTTTTTTTCCATTGTATTTTTTGGCTCCTTTGACAAAAATCAAGTATCAGTAGGTGTGTGGGTTTATTTCTGGGTCTTCAATTCAATTACAATGATTCACCAGTCTGTTTGTATACCAGTACCATGTAATTTTTATTACTATTGCTCTATAGTACAGCTTGAGATCAGGAATGGAAATACCTCCAGAAAACCTTTTGTTTTATATATATATATATATAATATATATATAATATATATATATTATATATATATTATATATATAAATATTTTCAGACATATATATATCGAAAACAAAAGATTATATATATATATATATATATATATATATATATATGTATGTATGTATGTATGTATATATATAATCTTCCTCCATTGCTGGTGGGAATGCAAACTTGTATAACCACTTTGAAAATCAATCTGGCACTTCCTCAGAAAATTGAGAATAGCTCTACTTAAGACCCAGCTATACCACTCCTGGGCAAATAACCAAAAGATGCTCCCCCATACAACAAGGATATTTGCTCAACTATATTCATAGCAGCTTTATTCATAATAGGTAGAATCTGAAAACAACCTAGACGTCCCTCAACTGAAGAAATGAATAAGGAAACTGTTGCACATTTACACAATGGAATACTGCTCAACTGTTAAAAACAAGGAAACAATGACATTTGCAGACTAATAGATGTAACTAGAAAAGATCTTCCTGAGTGAGCGAACCTAGTACCAGAAAGACATATGGTTTATACTTACTTATAAGTGGTTATTAGCCATGTAATTCAGGATAACCATACTAAACTCCACTAAAAAATAGCTAAATAACAATGAGGACCCTAGGAAGGACAATTAATTCTCATCAGAAGGGCAAATTAAGACTGGAAGTGGTTGAAGAGAGGGACTAGGATGGGAGCCTACCACAGATGACCTCTGAATGACTACCCAGCAAGGCATCGAAGCAGTTACTGAAACTCATAGCCAAACTTTGGACAGAGTGCAGGGAGTCTTAGGGAAGAGTGGTGGAATAGAAGGATCCAGATGAAACAGGAGCCTCACAAAATGACCAACAAAGGCAAAAAAATCTGGGCCCAGGCATGCCTGCAAAGACTGATGAATCCACAGGACCATGCATGGACAGGACCTAAACCCCTGCACATTTGTAGCCCATAGTCGGCAAGGTCTTCATGTGTGTTCCCTCCATGTGGGTTCCTAGCAAGGGGATCAGGGGCTGTCTCTGACATGGACTCTATTACCTGCTCTTTGATCACTTCTTCCTGGTAGGGCAGCCTTGCCAGGCCACAGAGGAAGAGGATGCAGCCAGTACTGATGAGAATTGATGTAGACCATGATTATTACAATGAGATATTGAAACTCACTTAATATAAAAGTGATTTTAAAAGCGAACTCTGTCTAAAACTAAGACAATTTTCTGAAAAATGTTAAGGAAAAGGCATCCATGCATTTGTCATTAAAGGTTGCAATTATTCATTCTAATTGTCTTCTTGCCTGAAGTGAAAAACATGTAAAAATTCCTTTCAACACATACCTCTTGTATGTCTATGAGGTGGTTGCAGGGTTAATGGAATAAAGAAGAAGATGTTCTCTTAATGTGTTTCACACCTTTCATAATCCGACAACCAAAAGGATAAAGTCAGCCCAGTGCTGGACTTCTGCACTCTCTGCTTCTTTCCTGGCTTAATGAGAACTGTTCTGTCTTGCTTACTTCCTCTTCCTTTGATGAGTGGAGACCTCTGAAATTATAAGCTAAAATTAATCCTTCTTCCCTTTTTTATTTTATCAATGACCACAGAAGAGATAAGGGTAAATAATTCAAACATACGTTGCTGTGTGATATTAAGAAATTGAATTTATTATATTCAAGAATGAGTTGCACTTTGATACACAGTTGGATGTGGTGTCTTCCGAGACTAACTGGGTAGCATTTTATTTGGGGTTCCAATTAGGATAAATGGAAATATGAAAATACGATTTTTTTTCTAATGTGTGACATGGAGACCATGAGATATAGTAATCAAACCCTTCTTAAAAGAAGAGGACCTAGAATTTACTGCAGTCTGCTTCCACAGAGTCACAGAGGCTCATGTGTGTCATTCAGCACACTTCTGAAATGAGGAAACTGAGGCCCTGAGAGGTAATTATCTCACCCAAGTTCCGATAGTTATGGAGGTCTATTTTTCGTTTGTGTTTTTTGCAACTATGCTACCTATAAAGATCATGACTATCTTGATCAATAGATTTTTTTAAATGACAATTTCTTTTCTAAATTTTGAAAAAAAATAAGACAAACGTTTTACAAAACATGTAATCAGGACAGCAAACTCAATCTCTTGTTCATAAAACAAACTTCTAAGCAATTTCCTTGAGAAATTAACACTCGAATAACTAATACAACAAAGCTGCCTGCTCTGGAAAATCCATGTCTGCTTGATGGAAGGGAAGAGGAATGTTAGAGGGGCTGGGAACATTACCAGGAAGCCATCAGCACCTAGCTGGAGATGAATAAGGACCTTGCAGGCAGATAGGCTTTGGGAAGCATCAGGGAGTAACAACTTTGCTCTTTCTCTCCTTTGTCTTCTGGTTTTTCTCCAAGGCAATGAGTTCTAGTGGGCTCTATTATTTTCCATTCTTTTTCAGCCACTGGGTCCACTTCACTTACTAACCTTCAACCTCACTGTGCCTCATGGCTTGGTTTCAGTCCCATGGTCTCCTCTCTTAGCTCATTAGAAACAATTTTCTAGCCTCATGAGTTTAAATACCTTCTATATGCTGTTGACAGCAAGTTTTATAAACCTTGTTCTGTTATCTCCATTGAAATCCAGACACGTGCACCCACTTACTTTTTTACTGAATATGGCATGTAGGTCTGGAAATGATAGGAATGTAATTAGAGATACACATTTGTGAGACATCCATGCAAAAGAAAGGATACTTCAGGGTGTTTGCTCTGCCCTAACTACAAGTATGTAAATATACAATAATTCCAGAACTAACCCGTATTATTTTAAAGTACATTTATTAGCTTATTTATAACGTTTAATAATTGTGTAATAAAAAACCCTCTGCTTTACTGCTAACATTTGAAGGAAGGGTGGCCCATGGTTAGGGTTAATCAGTCAGAAGTCAACTTGCTACAAAAACAGACCTTAGTGATAGATGAGAAGATGGCCATGTGTCATTTTATTTTAAATGTAAGAGTGTACATTGAAGTCTAGGTCACATTTAGAGGGACACAATGGTAAATAAGTAAATTACTAATAACCAGCTAAGATGTTACACAAGTACTGGCAGGCATTGGTGATATAATACACAATTAATAGTAATTATAAGTAATACTGTAAATGCTTTATATATAGTCCATCTGTCTGAGGCTCTCATTATGTCCTATCTGTGGAATGGCAGGGTTGATGTATCTAAAATCTTTAATACATGTAAAGAAGACACCCGAGGTCCTAACAACTATTGGGCTTTCATCAAATTTGTGTCCATTCATGTGCATGTTGAACACAGCCTCTTTCTGCCATCCTGTAATTTAAAGGATATCAGTTTATATATTCACTAATAGCTAAGTATACATGATTTTTGTTTGTGGCAACTGCTATGGCATTTTTATTGATAATGTTATATGAAAGTTGCTTTTTAAAGAAGTCTACATTCTTGTCAAATCACTCATTGGAATTGATGGTTATTGAAGTAAAGCATTTCTGATAAAATTTTGCCTAAGAATTTTTTCTTAAAAATAAAGAGTAGTAGGCTTTATTGGAATGTTAAAAGAATTACCATATTAAGAATGAAAATTAATACATTCCAGTTCATTTATCTTTACTGCCATTCATTTCTCCATGGGTAGCCCGCCCTCTTCAGACATTCAACAATCCAGGCAACATCTCCTATTACTACAAAGTAATTTGTTGGAGAGGAAGCTTTCTGCAGCCTTTCAGAGCTCTCTCTATGGTTGCATTGATTCGAATTTGAAATCTGTCAATGGTTCATGTGTTAAAGGTTTGTTCCATAAATTGTGATGCAGTTGGGAGATGCCTATTTAGGGGTGAGGCGTAATAGAAGAAAATTCATCTGGGGGACATGCACTTGAAGGGCGTGTTGGGACCCTGTCTCCTCCTCTCTTTTGATCACTGTCTTCAATATAGTCAGCATATTTGATTCTCTGTGAGATTCGCCAGCTGTGCACTCTACTTCGCCATACACTGGAAAGCAACAGAACCTACCAACTAGAGTCAGAATGTTACAAACACAGGCCAGAACCAATCAGCCCTTTCTGCCTTCAAGTTGATTAATACTACTGTTTTACCACACACAGAGAAAGCAAACCAACACAAGTCATGATGTGATTATTCCCGCACGAGGGGCCTGCAGACACAATCCAGGCGATTGTAGCATTTAGGCACCTGAGAAAAGTTCTGCACATCTGAAACCACACATCAACCACCACTAAGCCCTCTGCAACTCCAGATTCTTGGAGGCAGAAGTTTGAAGTTGGATGACTGTAGGTGAGGTGCTATGTACCTTACATTCGGATGAGAGGGGGATACGAAGTGAAGGGCATAGCTTCCTTTCCCAGAGTGCAAAGCTGGCTGGGAGGTGCAGGAGTTCAGAAGAGCCAGAGAATTTGAAGGCCGGATCTGGAAGCGAATACCAGTAATTTTCCAAACCCCCATCTCACCTGCCAACCCTCCCCTACCTCTCACCCCATCCCACCTCCTTCAGACACATCTTTAGGAATTGTATTCATATTTTATGACCTTATTTTAAACTCTTACTTTAAACATAAAAGTCTCACGGCTCCCGAACTGAAGCTCTATGGAAGACGGAAGCTGAAGAGGTCAATGCTTGTCCATAGCTCACACCATCTCTCATAACCTCAATGTTTTTCAGTTATGGGAACGTGGAGAAGGTTACCTTCTCATTTAAAAGTGATCAAAATGCATGAGAGCATGGTGCTCACAAAACATTGTACATGTTTAAAAAATTCACACTGAGTTTTATGTTAAAATGATTAACTTGACTACATATGTGTTTTACCTCAGTAATAAAGATCAGTATGGAAATATGCACTTGCTGGCATAAATTGCCTACAATTTGGTAAATAAAATAAACTTTCCTCTATATACATGAAAGTGTTTCTAAGACACTTCAGAAAACAATATATATATATAACAATATAATATATTTTTTTTAATTTTAAGTTTCCCCTTAGCATAGTCCCTTCAACCAAACCAAGTCATTGCTTAATTATAAGCCCAGATCCTCTGTCATGTGTGCCTTAGAGTCTTGAATTGCATCCTCAGGTTAATGGCCAGGACTGAGAATCCACTAGAGAGAAGCTTCCTCTTGCAATTCAAAGTTGGTAAGGTGTTGTCCAGGTGTCTTGATTTATCTGCCCATGGTCAAAGGGGTTACTGATCTGGTAGATGTAAGAAACAGCTGGCATGACTCTGCTGTCTCTGACTCGCTGAGCTCAAAGACAGGTGGGGAAGACTGTTAAAGAGATTTCGCCCCTTCAGGACTGCTGCTACAGCTGGTGGCTTTTTGCAAACTTAGGCCCTATCAAGCACTAAGCCCCTGAGCAGGCAGGTGGTAGTTGCCTCTCCCATCTCCCTCCCAAAAGCATAAAAGCTCTTCTCTGGGGAAACGCTGCACACGGGTTGCAGGTAGTAGTGGCTTGAATCAGTCTTTCCACCTCTTATTTTTTCCTACTCCAAAACCTCTGGCTCAGCTGGGAAGATCCTTCCTGAAGCTGAGAAGAGCAGCTGAGTAAGTGGATTTCATGGAGTATGTCAGTGAGCTGTTCTAGCCCACCAGACACAGCCCTGTTCCACAAGAAGTCACCTCTTAAAACCTGCCCCACTCCCTGACGTCTGCTTTCCTGCCTCGCCTGATTGAGATTATAAATTATATAATTTACAAAGTTTGCTCTACTGAAATACAACTTTTGGCTTGAGGTCTCCTCTCTTGCATACTCGCAGCATTATTATTTGGCTCCATGTTGTTCTGAAAGGATAGGATTTGGAAAGAGTGAACATGCTTGACGCAAGCTTGTGAAAGTCCATGGCTTGAACTTCTTCCATGAGAAGCCCTAGTTCCATATCTCACAGATTCAGGGATGTGATCTTTTGCTGCCCCAATAAAGGAACACAGTAATTTTCTTTCAAGGAAACTTGTTGGCATGTGACACAATGATATACACAGATGCATATGTTTGGGCCCCTAGGGACGGAACTGGAATGTTTGACAATCCCACACGTGTTTTGAGATGTTGAAGTTCATGAACTGTGAAGAGCCAGGTGTCAAATGGTTTTGTTTATATGGTTTGGAAAACTTAACTCTATAGTCTAAGATGTAGATAAAATCTAGTTCATCTTAATTTGTTAAAATGTATGTAGGGTCCAATAAACAATTATTTATTGCATTCTTTTTAAGTCATATCAAGTGTTACAATCTAATACTTAGAAGTGATGCATAAATTGAAAAGAACACAGTTTACTCTATAACTTAATGTATGTACCAAAGCACACAAAGAATGAAAAATACAAATGCTTGATATACATAACTTTCCATATCCTGTTATCAAATAATGTCATAGTTCTAGTCAAGTCAAGTGTTTAAATGAACACTGAATTATTCCCAAGTAACTAGATTGGGGTACGATTTCATGAATATATTTATTTGCCCTCCATCTTTCTACATGAATCATTAGGACTGGTGTGAGGAATCCAAGTTATCAAATAACACATGGGGGTTGTTGAAAGTTAATGGTGTATGGGTTTTTTTCTTTTCTTTTTTCCTGTATTGAGTCAACCGATTTTATAGGAAAGAACGGTATCCGCCAAATTTAAAGAAAACAAATAAAGCTTAAAATAGCATGGCTGTCTTGATTTGGTTGGCACGGAGAATTTCTAAATAGAGGAAAGAACCGGGTGGACATATATCTGTGGTGAGAACATAGCACACCAGGCCCGAGTGAGTATGATAAATTCCTTTTGCTGTCATAATTTGTGCCATGGAATTGGAAGTGTGAATCTCTCCAAGAATGGTCTTTGGCATATTTTTTATTTGTTAATTCACTACTTTCTGCATGAATGAAAGGAACATTTAAAATAAGTGGAAAGAATAGTAATGGACTTAGCTTGCTGAAGTGGACAACATTTGAGATTGTCTATTTTGAAAAGGTTCCTAGTCTCCCATTCATTACATTTATTGTTATGCATTTTCTCATATGGGTACATATTTAAACATCACATTGATTTCTCTAATGATTTGTAAAATTATTTCAATTAATTTACATTTTTAAAAAATGCAATCTGCTTAAAATAACCTAAATATGACTGTTAGATTTTGGTAAGAAATCATAATATTACCACTGTCTAGTTGAACCACAAATGAAGTCAGGTAATCCATCCAATATGTATTGCTACTATATTATCTAAATTCTAGATACACTTGCAAAAATATATTTACACATGCTATAATAAATCTTAACATTAACTGGAATGCAGAGAATATTTCAAAGGTAGTGCTGGCCAGACACAAGTCATTTGGCAAGGGCTTTTCCTGGTATATATTTTCAGGGCTGTCTGTACAAAGATGCTGGCATACTTGCTGTGATTTCTATTCCAGGTGATGGAGTTCTGTCCAAGTAAGTGAGTGACTAAATATTTTCCGGTGGAATCTAGGCACCATAAAATCACTGAAGCCAAATAAAAAAGTTGTCGACCTTTCTTAAAAAAGTAATTATAATAGCTTTGCATACCATTATGACAGAAGGAATCTTTCCACTTAGATCACCAAAGTGAGTAGAACCTAATTAGAGACAGGGAGTAGAATGAATATGCAGCTAATATGTCCTTTGATCAGCATGAATGGATACCTTGTTGTATTTTCATGAATTTCCAAAACAATCTTCCTACACTTAAGCAATAGCAGAGTTCATGAATTCCACACACAACTCTATCAAGGACAAGAAATCCAATCTGAACCCACTAAAATTCTGGGTCATTTCTTCAACACAAAACCAGTTTTAAAATGAGACACTTTGTGTTTGTTGATTTCTGCTGGTCTGAGCAATTAGAGAAGGAAATGCCTTACAAAGTGACAGGGAGATGAGTTTCCCTTTGTGGCTGGCTGCTCAAAATTACAGCAGAAAACAACATCTCTTCCTCCACTTAAATCTAAACAGACATTTAATTCTGGCTCGTGACATTTCTTAGTGTTCCCAAACTTGAATAAATAGAAGAAACTCAATTTATAGGCAGGTTTTATACTCCTCTTGCCTCAAAAGGAGAACGTGGAAAACACAGCATTGTGTGCTGTAATTCCGCTTTAATGATGGAACACTTGGTTTCAGTCAATCATGGAGGGCTGCAAGTGACATTGTATTTTAGCTTCAGACTTTGCACGTAACTTAGCAATTATATTTCGGCTTTCAATAATGGTTGTTGGCGAGATATCTGCTAGTGAAGTCATAGCAATTTTGAAAGAGAAAGCTAATAAAAATACACCTGCCTTGTGGTGAAAAGTGAGCCTTTAATATCTCTGCTTTGAAGTCGGGCAAAGCCTTTGGTATTAGCTAACATATTATGATGGAGGAATAATCCTTTGCCCTGGGGGAAAGTAAGACATTGAAGTTGCAACAGATTGTTAAGTTTCTAATGACCCATGGTTCAATCACTTTGATAATCATAAAAGAATAGAATGAAGTGATTTTTTTAACACTACAAAGATATGGCTATTTGAAAACACTTCATGGTAATTATAAATACATAAGATAACGTGAATATTTCTTTAAAATGACTCAGAAAGTGTGTAAATGATTTGGCCATTTTCTGTAATTGTTAATGACTTTAGAATGATTTAAAGTTCATTTCAGTGTCATTTTCAAACAATGTTGGCAGTTTTAAATTTTCTGTGCTCATCCTTCCTTAATGCCTTTACCTACTTAGCTTTGTTGTTTAAAATGTCATTTGCTGATTAATTCTTTACATATGAAAGATAATAGGAAAGCATACATGTTCATGGTCCTTGCTTTTGTATCATTTGAGGAGAGAATACTTATTGAAATTCCTTTGGTTTATAGGAACTTTCTTTCTTTTCCTGGTAATTTGTTTCCAGCATGTGTATTTTGATTACTTGTATTCAGTAAAATCTATTATAGGAAAATTAAAATATAAGCCCAATCTCAATATTAATATTATTGGAAAAATATTTTAGTAATAAATACAAGAGGAATTTGAAAATTCAGCACAGTGAATGACCATGCCACATTGTTTTAATCTTTTTTTAGATATTTTTGCATTAAAGTTGTGGACCACAACTATATCTAAGTTATTATAAAATATCTAAGTTGTTATAAAATAATGTTGGTTATTTTAATAATAAATAATTCATAATTTACCAAGCATATTATATATTTTTTGCATATTATATATTGATGATGTTCTTTTCTCTTTTTTGTTGTGTCTGAAACCGTAACTTATAACAGAATTGTCTTTTATATATTTGCTTCAGTAGTTCATCTCTGAGTAGAGTATCAGGTAATCCAGAGAATATACATTAGTACTTGTCAGGGCTCTATTTAACAGCAACAGGCCAAACACACTGAAACTTACCACCAAGTTCAAAGGGGCCATGAAGACCCCAAATCCCTTGATAACATGATAAAGAGTCATCATGAAATGTTTGTTTTGATCGCAGGATGGCCTATTTTATTATGTCTTACTTAGGAAGTGGACTCTGACGGTTCTTAGGTCAGAAGGGAATTTTCTTAACTCATTTAGCACATCAGTCAAGTGTGCTTTCATTAGTGATCAGTGAACAAGAAGCCCTTTAGTGGAAGAAGTGGAGCTGTTTCCTTAGTGGAATTCCAGTGTGTAATTCTCATTCGACTTTGAAAGTAGATTTGTTGTTGAGTTGACACCTGCTGGAGTGAGTATCAGTTGCAGGCCACAAAGCGGTGCTCTGAAATAAATATCTCCAAGCTTGTTAAGTTTTGTCAGCTGAATCATCACATTAGTTCAGGATATTAGGGTAAAGTAGGTTTGAGTTCAATTTTCTGGTTATATGTTTGGACTATAATCTCTTCAAATCAGCATTCATGGAGAGTTTACATTGCCAGAGAGAGCTCAAGTTAAGAAGGAAAAATTTAAAAACACACACAAAAAACACTTCCACAAAACTTTCATGTCTGACAAGCATCAGGATATAAGACATTGATGTTTTCTTTGTAATGCCTGCTAGAAAATGGGAATCTGGAAATGTAAGGTTTAAATATATTTATGTGTTAACTTAAAGTTAAATGTATTAGACAGTACATTCTGGTAAACCTTGCCACATACTTTTAATTTTGAGCAAGAATATATATTATTTAAGGACCTAGACACAGCCACATGGAAGGACCCCTTGCTTGCTTACTCTTTCCATATTAATTATTAGCCAGTAAAATTAATATCATTGTGTATCAATTATATTTGACAATATTGAATGGTGAAAACACAAGTTTTCACCAGGGGAAAATACTGTACAGCTTATAAGCAAACAGTATAGATGGCTTCTATAGATAGCCAAATGTTTCAAATGTTAGAATTTGAAAAAAATCGATATAAAATACTCAAAACTTTATACTAACTCAAATCTTTAAATGACAGCATACTTGGTTTGTGGAATATTGTTTTCTGTTCACCTGTGTTGAATTACAGGTCACCAGCTCTATTTTATAATAAAATAATTAATAAAATAGGGTTGGAATGTAGCTTATATAATGCTTATATAATGCCTTGTGAAAACAGGAAAATTTTCAGAGTTTTTCCTCATCCCACAAGATAAAGTTATTTAATATTTACAACTGCTCCATGTGAGTAGCAAACAATTCATCATATGTTCGAGATTCTATTTTCATAGTATTAAAATAGGTTGACACTGGTGACCGCTAAATTAATTTGAGATAATTAATTTAGCCTTCATTGCTGACTCCAATGTGTCCAAAAAGAATTCAGCAGGCTCAAAAACAATAAAATAATTCCATAATACCTTGTAATATAATCTGTACTATCCAAAATTACACCTTCTCCTAGGACTTCAGTACAAAACAATCAGCTCCTTCTTGTCTTGTGGAAATCTTGTGTAAAATCTCCCCGTCTTCCTTTGCTTTTTATATTTCCTGTATCACGATGGTTAAATATAGTAGTCCTTTCTCTATTCTCTTTCCCATTATACTCCAGCCTATTGTTTATAATTTACATGTATAGTCAATTAGTTCTTGATACATGGTAGGTGCTCCACAAATGATTTTGCACCTCAGGACAAACCCAGCCATTCATATTCTCTCTGTGTCTGTCTCTGTCTCTCGTTCTCTCTCTCTTTATATTAATTTTGCAGTACCCCTGGTGGCAGATGTGTTTCTCCTATTTCAAAATTCTCCATTTTGTCTTGAACCTTAATATATATTTTCTTACACTAAATGTGGAAGAGAAAACAAAGAAAATTTAAAAATGCATACCTAAATTTTCCTTCACAAAAAGCAAAATGAAAACACATAACAGAGTTCTGATGCATATCTTAGGAAAAAAATGCCCATATTCTTAAATTCAGAGCCTGGCCCGAGTTTTCAGGGAGTACTGCACATTCTCCCCGTGTGTCTACAAAATTATAACTACTACCTGTTATAAACTTTCAGCACTGATCAACAGGAAGTGAAACATTTTTACTGAAACTACATTTCCAAAATTCTTTTATTTGTGGAATTGCAAACTCTCCTTCAGCTTATGAAAGATTTCTTATTTTGATCTAGTCTCTAGTTTTTAATCATTTCCAAGATGAATTCCAAAGTTGTGAACAGTTCAATTACTGATGGCAGAGGGCAGGAAATCCCAGTCTTCTTAGCCCTTACTATGTTTGTTTTGTGTGTGGGAAAACTCCCGCCATGACGGCTTTACTTTGCAGAAGTCTAAATGGACAACAAAATGAATGGGTATTTTTAAGGTCAGCCTTTTGCATAGTAGAAGGCATATGCACTCCTCATGGTGAGCAGAGGGTTTTGTCATAGTAAAGAAGGTCACACCTTCTAGTGAAATCACTATACCCTTTCATAATTGCTACATGTTGCCATGACCAAGAGGAATGTTTCATATGGTAAATGAGCTCACTAAATAATGGGATCAATGAGTCTGTAATGACTTTAAAAAATTACTTAACGTGGTAGAGATGGCTTCTAGAAGAAGCAGGATGTAGAGACGGAATACAAACAAAGATGTCTATGGCTTCTTTTGTGAAGGAAAATGTGTGCTCATGAAAGAGGACCTTCGTGAGAATGATTCATGCGTAGTTTTAGGTAATTTACAATCTGTTACGATCTGTCAGTCCAGCAGATATCTAAACACCCTCTCTTTCAGTTTGCACTGCTCTCACATGTTGCCTCCAGTGATCGAATAGTCTATGGACATGTGGTGTCCATAGACATATCATTTGCCATAGATGCCTGGGCGCCATCTAGTGGCTGAAGGTTACCGTAGGTCTCCGTGCTTTCCCCAAACCGTTCCTGAATTTCAGAAATAAAATTTCTATCTGGGGACACCATAAATGAAGCTGTGTATTCTCCTTATGGGAGAAGAACATCAAAGATAAAATTTATTTCTACAATTGGACCTTTTACCATAAACATTCTATTTTATCTGATTTATGTAATTTGGCTTAATTACTGCAATGACTATTCATCTATAGATGTTTTAATCCTATGTTTTCTTTTTTCTTTTTTTCCCTTTGACTATTCAAAGGGACACCAACCAGGATCATCAAGCTTAGGTGTCAAAAGTTATACTTTAATTGTGCCAAAATTGCAATACAGCTTCTGGAAAACTTATCGGCAGATGAAGAAAGAGAAGGTTGAATTAAAAATAAACAAACAAACAAAAGTTGTAAGCCATGGTGAGGAGGTCCAGTGGCTTGAGGTGCTTTTGATCACCTGGCGTTTATTCCATGGTGTAAGGAGACAACCAATCAACAAACTGTCCTCTGACCTCCACATTCATGTCTTGGTACATACTCCTCACAAACAAACCATGGACAGATAAATAATTTTAAAATGAACTCTTCAAGGAAAAGATTAACATGATAAAATGTAGATGAGGGTGAGTAGGCCCCACTTTTTCATTCCCCGCTCTCTACTCTGCATGGCTTCCTCTACAGTTCCACTGGTCTTTTACTTCTTTATTTCAACAGTTTTTATTTGTATGTTTGTATGTTTCTTTGTTTTTTAGATTCAAGTATTTTAAAATACTTAAAATACTGATGAATTGTATGATTTCAAGCACTTTGAGAAATGTTTTCTTGTTTGGAAAATTGGTTTGCATATGCATCTTGTGAGAGAAGTTAGCATAAAGAATAATTATCCTAAGCCTTACAGAGTAAATTTTCATCTAAGATGATCATAGACTGTCACTGATTCACTTATTACATATTTACATCTATTATATATTTACATAAATTACATAATGATATTTATATTTAAAATACAAATTAAAATTTGCATTGCTATGAATGTAACAGCTAACATACAAAATATATATTTATCTAATTAAGCGCATATGTGCCCTTAGATATAAATTTATTAGATATAATTAATACAACTTTCTGGTGCCTTATACCATCTCAAAAAATACTTGTTGATAAAGTAATTATAGCACTTCTTTAAATTAGGAATATGATTTTAAAAATAAAGCCTTCTACTTTTGAAATGTATTATAAGTGGCTTTCAATGTTTCATTAAAGGACAGTCCCCAGCAGCAGGGAACATGGAGAAGAATAAAGGTCAAACCGGTTTTCTGGTCACTCTAGGCTAAATCCAGCCATAAACAAGCAAGCAAGCAAGCAAACAAACAAACAAAAACATTCGAACTTAAGCAAATAAAAACAAAACCAGTGGGAAGCTATCATAAATATCTGGCAGGACTGGAGGATTAATCCAAGTGGCAGGCCATCAGCTGAAAACTGAGAACTTCAGTGTGCCTGGCAAGGAGAGAGAAAACAAACAAACAAACAAATAAATAGGTAAAAAATAAATAAATAAAACGGAGAAAATACTGCTGCACTCAGAACCTCAAACCCAAGATTCCTAGTCAGTTTTCTTCTGCCTCAGCTCCACTCTGCTCCCAGTTGATGATTACCGACCCCCCCACACCCCACACACAAAACATTTATTTTTTATTTATTTTTGAGCATGGAGTGGTGGTGACTGCTGTGACTGAAAACCATAACGGACCTGATAAAGTCATTCGCTTTGCCCAGTCTTAATTTGCTACATTCATATTCATTACTGTTTTCTCCTCCTTGGCACAGCCAACATGTTTTATTTTGAACAGAGAGTTTTAACACTATATTAAAGAGTTAAACGGTAAGGAGAAAGTTGTGAAATATCCCCATATTCTGGGGACAGAGAAGGGATTCTTTGAGCTCTGCAGTTTTAGGAAAGAACAAAGTTAAAAGGTTAAAAAGCAATTTGAGGTTCAGCCTGATGGAACACGCCTGTAATCCTAGCAGTCGGGAATTACAGGCAGTAATATCAAAACTTACAGGGCAGCCTGTGAGACTCTGTTTCCAAAATGAATAAATTAGTCAAAGAATTAATAAATGACTAAGTAAATAAAATGTAATTACAAACTTACAATAATGCGGCTTTCTGTTTTACTTGTATAATAGTGCCTGAAGTGTCATCAATATAGTTAGAACGTATTCCCCTGATGGGAATTTTCTACAAGGCTACAGGGGAAGAAGATGAACTCAGTCCCCATATGAACAGATGAGGTGTGATGTTTGGATAGGGGGATTCCCCTATCTGAGGAATAGGGGAGGGGGATGTGGGAGAGAGGGTAGTACTGGGAGGAGAGGAGTAGGGGCCTACAACCAAGATACAAATTGAATAAGCATATTAATTAATAAAAAAGAAATTAATCATAGTAATAATGCAGAGAAGTTGACTTAGATATACAAATAATTAGATAAGCATAGCTTTAATATAAAATCTGTGGTAGAGAAAATAATCTTTTGGAAATCGATATGTCTGTAAAAACTTTTGAGTTTTAATGTTCCTGAACTCTAAAAAAACACATTCCTTCTCCAGACACCTGTCTGCCCTGCCTGCAGTTAAACTAACTTAAAGAAACATATCCATATCTGCTTTCCATGTTCATCCTGAGAATCTCTCCATTTTATTGTTTTAATTTTTTTATTTATTACCATTTATTCACTTTGTATTCCAGCTGTAGCCTCCTCACTCATCCCCTTCTAATCCCTCCCTTTCTCTTTCCCTCCCTTGCCCCTTCCCAAGTCCACTGATAGGGGTGGTCCTCCATCTGAACCTAGCCTATCAGCTTTCATCAGGACTGTTTGCAGTGACTTTCTCTGTAGCCTGGTAAGGCTCACCACCCCCCTCCTGCTCAGGGGGAGGTAATTAAAGAGCCAGCCAGTGAGTTTATGTCAGAGACAGCCCCTGTTCCCCATACTAGGACACCCACTTGGAGACTGAAGTGCCATGGGCTACTTCTGTTCAGGGGTTCTAGGTTATCTCCATGCATGGTCCTTGGTTGGAGAATCAGTCTCAAAAAAGACCCCTGTGCTGAGATTTTTTGGTTCTGTTGCTCTCCTTGTGAAGCTCCAGTCTTGTGGACCTCCAGGTCTTTCTACCTCCCCCATATTTCATAAGATTCACTGCATTCTGCCCAAAGTTTGGCTATGAGTCTCAGCATCTGCTTTGATACACTGCTGGGTAGTTTTTCAGAGGCCCTCTATAGTAGGCTCCTATCTTATGCTCTGTTTTCTCCCTCTTCTGATGTCCATCTCACTTGCTTTTCTAAATGAGGATTGAGCATCTTACCCAGGGTACTCCTTCTTGCTTAGCTTCTTTAGGTGTACACATTTTAGTATGATTATCCTCTATTATATGTCTAATATCCAATTATAAGTGAGTATATACCATGTCTGTCTTTCTGCTTCTGGGGTAGCTCACTCAGGATGATCTTTTCCATTTCCCATCATTTGCCTGCATATTGCATAATTTCCTTGAACATAGTAGATAATCATGAATCATCTAAGACCATGGGCTACTTTATCTCTGTCTTTGTTTCCAAGTCTGGAGGTTCCTCCATCACTCAGATTCTACTCTGGCAGGCTCCAAGGTACTGCTATGGTAGAACAAGATCACTCCTGCATTATCTTCAAGTTCTGTACATGAATGCTGAAGGGAAGCAGGAAAGATTGACCTGGGTATTTCAACAGTTTCCCACACAGTGATATTGCAGATTATAGCAGTGCTTGAAGAAACTACAAAGCACAAAGAAGAAGCATGGTAATTTCTTTTGGTCGATATACATTATTTTTTAATTTTTATTAATTACAGTTTATTCACTTTGTATCCCACCTGTAGCTCCCTTTCTCCCTCCTCCCCTCCCAACACACCCTCCCTTCCCTTTCTTCACCCATGCCCCTCCACTGCAAGTCCATGCAAGTCCACTGATAGGGGAGGTCTTCCTCTCCTTCCTTCTGATCTTAGTCTATCAGGTCTCATCAGGAGTGGCTGTATTGTCTTCCTCTGTGACTGGTGAGGCTGCCCCCCCCCTCAAGGGGCGGTGATCAAAGAGCAGGCTAATCAGAGACAGTCCCTGTTTCCTTTACTATGGAACCCACTTGGACACTGAACTGCCATGGGCTACATCTGTGCAGAAGTTCTAGGTTATCTCCATGAGTGGTCCTTGGTTGGAGTATCAGTCTCAGGAAAGACCAAACTCAAGTGACAACACATGCTAAGAGGATGTTGGTGGGAAGAACTCCACTGTTGGTGGGAATGTAAACTGGTACAACCACTTTGGAAATTAATCTGGCACTTTCTCAGATGATTAGGAATAGTGCTTCCTCAAGATCTAGCTATACCACTCTTAGGCATATATCCAAAAGATGCTCAAGTACACAACAAGGACATTTACTCAACCATGTTTGTAGCAGTTTTATTTGTAATAGTTAGAAGCTGGAAACAACAGAGATGACCCTCAGTTGAGGAATGGATACAGAAATTGTGGTATATTTACACAATGGAATATTACACAGCAATTAAAAACAAGAAAATCATGAAATTTACAGGCAAATGGTGGGAACTGCAAAATATCATCCTGAGTGAGGTATCCAAGAAGCAGAATGATACACATGGTATATACTCACTCATAAGTGGATATTAGATATGTAATATAGGATTATAGGATAAACATACTAAAATCTGTACACCTAAAGACACTAATCAAGAAGGAGGACTCTGGCTAAAATGCTCAATCCCCATTCAGAAAAGTAAAGAGAATGGACATCAGATGAGGGAGAAAACAGGAAACAGGATGGGAGCCTACCACAGAGGGCCTCTTAAAGGCTCTACTCTTCAGGGTATTGAGGAAGATGCTGAGACTTATAGCCAAACTTTTGTGCAGGGAATCTTATGAAAGAAGAGGGGAGATAGTAAGACGGGGAGAGGACAGGAGCTCCACAAGGAGAACAACAGGACCAAAAAAGTCTGGGCACAGGATATACATTTTGAAGATGCCCTTCATTTCTATTTTTGAATGACCTGTACTATACACATTCTTTTTGTCCCCTTTGTCCTCCTTCCCCCAGAAAGAATGACTGGTTCCTGCCCACACATGTGGTTTATTTTCACAGCCACATCTGCTTTCTTTCCATTCTCCCATATCAGAGAATTAAAAATTAAGACAAAACAGTAAATACACTATGTAAACAAAGTCAAGTAGTCAGAATTAATTAGTTTCTGACTAGTGGAATATTTCCTAGGGTTAATTATCTGTATCTGTTTGTGGAAGCTATTCAATAAACAAAACTATCTTTTTAAAAATCTGTATGTTTGTAGTATGAAAACCAAGAAAATTTTCTACTTACGTGCTTGCTTGTTGTCTCTGCTGACTATCAGGAAACTTCTGATTATTACAAATACTGTGGAATATTTTAGCCTGCTCTTTCAGTGTAGCTATGCGTAGTTCTGTCCTGTGCCTCTCCGTCTCATATGAGTGCGTTTGTGCCATTTGTATAGGATGCATGTGAGCGTGCATGAAAGTGCACATGCGCTTGTACGTATTCCTCCATGGGAGTGCAGGCATGAACATGCCATGGCACACACGTGATATCAGAAGACCACCTGTAGTCCATTCTTTACTTCCCACCTGGTGTGAAACATGGTCTATTTGTAGTCCAGTCCTGCATAAACCAGGCTTGCTGGCCCGTAAGCCATCAGGGATTCTGAGTCTGGTTGCATCTCACTAAGGGCGCTGCAAGTATAGACATGAGCAGCCAAACCTGACTTTCCATAGGTTCTGGATATTTGCAGTCAGACATTTCACACGAGTGGTGGCACATGCATTACCCACCCTGTGAGATACCCTAGTGTATGTGAACTACCTATTATTTCTCCAAACAATAATTTATATAAGGCTTTAATCACTGTAAGTATGTATAACTTAATTATATACTGTTCTTTTTAAAATTAATTATGTAATATCTATAACTATTATATACACACACATATATGATTTGTGTGTGTGTGCATAAAATCTTCATTATTGCTTATCAAAGCATCAACATCAAGTGTTTATCTTGTCAGCATTATGAAGGTAGAGCTCTCCATGCCAGGGAGTTTTGGGAGTGGGAAAATGATGCAGCTAGCCACCGTGACACTCACAGTAAGAAAGCGGAAAGAGATGAACACCGGTGCTCAGTTCACTTTTTCGTTTTTACTTATTCCATATTCTAAGTGGGTATTCCCTCTTCAGAGCCTTCCTAGAAATGCCCTCCTAAACACTCTGAGAGATGGCTTTCCACAGCCGTTCTTAATCTCTTAAAGTTTAAATGAAGATTAGGTGTCACATACATTCAAATTAGAAGCCTTTGGTTTTTCAACATTTTCTTCACTACCTGCTTTCACAACCCCTTCCCAGTGGCATTACATACATTTGCTTATATTCTACCAAGCTCAAGCTTGAGCAATAGGATAATTGGAGAAAAGCAGATAGACATTTTGTAATAATTATTTATTTAGTTTACTTCTATTTTCAAAGATATATATATATATATATGTTTGTGTGTGTGTGTGTGTGTGTATTTGTAAAATCCAATAGAAAAAGTACATTATTAAACAGACCACCAATTTTCCATTGCAGCACATTAAAATCTAGGATATTCAAGTGTGGGGCTACAGTGAAATCAAAGTGAAAAAAAAAAACAGGTAATTTGCTACCCTATGAAGAATCATAACCATTTCCTACCTGTATATTTGGAAACTTCTGGAGTTCAAGTTATAATGGGAGGGAGAACTATTAAAACACCTCAACACTCTTGTCTTTTTTTCTCTATAAAGGTGATTTCTGTTGGATAGATGCCTTGTCAGTGTAACAGGGATGGTTTCTTTTAGAAATGTTTCCACCTCCTGCTGTAATTGCAAATCTATGACCCATGAGCCTTTGCACAAATATTAAGTGTTAACACATCTCTCCATTGCCTTCTGTTTTCTCACTCCTCAAAAACAAATCATTAGCACAAATCATCTAGTTGTTATTAGCTTTTGATGTACCAGATTATGTTAGCAGATGATATTCTCTTCCTGAACATTGGCCACCAGGTCCTCACTCTTGTTCACAGGGAAATATCCACTTTAAAACATTCAGTGCTATGCCCATTTGGAACCCAGTATCTAGAGCACACTGTAATGAGCCTATGGAGAGTCTGGGTCAGCTCTCCTTGGAACAGTAGGTTTGATTTTTCAGAAATTCATATGAGTCGTCTACATGCAGAATAGGAAAGGAAACATTTGTATTAATAAATGACATTTGTATTTTAGGACCAACTCAACAGGAAACATACATTTCAAAGTTTTCTTTCCTAGTTCAGAATTGTAAAGAAATTGTAAAATGTTGTCATATCATCCTTTCTAGGTGTTTATCCTCATCTGGTTATTGTGAGGACACAGTGAGCGAGTAGAGTTAACTTACAGTAGAGTCTTCTAACACAGCTACCCTTTGATTCATGCAATTATATTTAAAATAAAAAGTACAAACTGTATACCCAAACACAGCATTTAATGCTGTTTGAATCGAACAGAGCTTCTGTTTGATGCCAGTGACCAAAACGGCAAAACTTAGATCTGTGGCTGCTGATTTATGGCAAGCTTGTTTATACGTATGCATGTATCTGCAAACACATACACACAAGGTGCCTGTGTCATCTCATTTAAAGATGCTTTTAGTTTGCTTCCCTATAAAGGCAAGAAAAAAAAAAAGACAGCCTACTGCTATAAGCCCTCTAGCCATTCAATCTTGCACACTTTCCGGGAGTATATGAAAGGTTTTGTTTTCATTTTCTAGCAATTATAAAGGTGCAATATAAAGAAGCGTGAGTGAAAACTAAGAAATTAAGATCACTTCTCTGGTGTAACCTTATTATATATAAATGCATAATTACGTTTAGGTGAGCACATGATAACGATTCTCTTTACTCCTTTAAGCGGGCTTTGTGGTATTTACTCCTTCTTCATTTCTCTCTGTATTGCCTCCCTTCCTCATTCCTCAGCAGAGTCCCTCTGTGAGCCAGTTTTCTCCTTTCATCCCTCAAAACACTTGTGAGCTGCTCGTCTTCTCTCTAGAGTGCCCTGTCCTGTCATCAACCAATCTCCGGTTACTTTCCTAGTTTCTGTGGTTACTCTGGGTCACACACGCCCTCATCTACAGGATCCACGCCAGGGACCACGGATCGGAGACACTGCAAGGTGTTTGTATCTCTGGATCTGTATTACCTCACATTTTCTACTTTCTCCAACTTAACTGAAGATTTCAGTTCTTCTTACACCTGAGTGGAATTCCGCTGTGGATATCCTCCACATTTCACTTGTCACTTCATTAGTTGGAGGACATTTGTGTTGTTTTCAGTTCCTAGATATAATGATAGTGCGGAAATGAACGTGTTTTAGTTGGGGTAGATAGTAACTCTAGCACATATATTTAAATGCGTTTTGTTTAAATCATCCTGTGGTGAAAATTTAATTTAGTTTGTTCAGAAGTAGGCTCTACAAACACAGTTAATAAGATCCTTTATTAAGTTACAAATTACTTGAATTTCATTTCTTTGAACTCAAGACTCACCTGTGGACACTTGCTTTCATACTCATTTGCATCACGATTATTGGTTTGTTTTGACCATAGAATTAATTTCTAAGTCACTAAGACATTGTCTTCATGCTGGTCCATTTTAAAATATTATCATTTTGACTAATAATACTACCCAAAATTCTCCTCTTTGGTTGAAGAAGTCTGCTTTGTTTTACAATGGATTTATGTAAATACATTTTAAGACATGGCAATTTCTATATTTATACACATAGCAAAGAACAGAAAGCTTCCTCCATCATTTCCAGTAAGAAGACTGATGCTCTTATCCACTGAACACCACTGTGGTCTTAATTTGAAGTCAGTTTCCCTTACATTGCTTGTTAGCCCTGGATACCTGAATTCAAAAACTTCTGTGTTTGGAAAGTAATGGATGAGTGAAAGTCTTCTGGGATATTTTGTTTTACTCTTAGTAGCTAAATAGTAATGTGTTTGTGTTCTCTCCAATCAAGCTTATAAGGAACTTAACAGGTGTTTAAAATGGTAAGAAAGCTTAGGCCAACCAATAGGTTAGCAACCTTCTCTTAATGCTATGTAATAATGTACCCAATAATGTGAGAGAAATGTGATCCTCTTTACCTATTCCTACTCCCGATTTAATAAAAAAAAAAAAGCAGGATTACTCTATTATGATTTATTTCAGCCTGCATTTATTTTTATGTTCCAACACTAAATATAAGCATCTGTTTCATGGAGACATATGTCATTTGTAAGACTATGGTTAAATAAGTTTTTACGTTATATGGGAATTATGGTTTTGCCTTTTCTGGGTGATATAGTGATACCTTATATGTTAGAATTGGTATATCTCTGTAGTACCTACCAAAGCAATCTTAAACTAAATGATGAATTCTCAAGTTACAATACTCTCCATATGCTGGAATAGTTCCTCAATTTGTATAAAATAATGAAGAGCTTTACCAAGTTGAATGTATAGTTTCTACTTTACAAGAGGATATCACAAGGAAGACTTGAAAACTGAAGGTAACAGACATATAATTGCAGTCATTTAAAATACTTGTACTTTAGTCACAATGGCCTTGCTTGAAGCGGTCTCTGTGTCCATTCTATCATCAATGGGAAACACTGCTCTGTAAGTTTGTGTCCCACGGGTACATAACAAAACACTACAACTTGCTAACTTTCTAGGCTCAGCTCAGTGGTTTCCTTACTCTGGGTTTCACAACGGCAAAACCAAAGTTGGCTTTAAGTTTGTTGATGTTGTTGGCAGAGTCTTTCTTGCCTGTGGGTGTAGTATTGGGGCATCATTGACGGGTGTCGACTACTACCTTCTGAAGGCCCCCACCAAAGAGTGCATTGCTTCCCCGTCTGGAGGAGGGAGCAGTAGAACACAAAAACTTCTCACTCTTAAGCCTCTCTCAATTTTCCCCTTTTATCACATCTTTTTCCCTCCTCTTCTGTCTCAATCAGAAAGAGTTCACCATTTTAAGAAACTCAGTTAACTAGAATGAGTGTGCCTGGATAATTCGGAAGTGTCTTCTTTCCTCAGTGTTCATGCTTAATGTCTGTTCTGTGTCTTCTGAGATGTGAGAGAATATCCTCACTAATCTGAGGACTGAAATGTAGCTAATCTTAAAGAGGTAGGACTTACCCAACTATCTATTACTTTATAAATGTTTTGATATGGTTTATGATATGTCATAATATAATTTTAGAACTAAACTAAGAAATGCTTCCAGGCTATGTATCAATAAATAAATAATCTAAATGTAAAGAAAATGTTTTTTTACATTTTGAGGGGTTAAAATTTTATTTCAAGTGTAATAATTCATTTCATTTTCAAAACGTTCATAATAGAACTATGAAATGATCATTTACAAATACTGAATGTCTCTCTTAATGGTTTTCTGTCTTTACTGAACAAAATGCATTTTTTGATTATGGATATCATTTCATTACTACCATGTCACTATCTCTTTTCTTTTTTCTTTTCTTCTCTGCATTTATGAAGCATTTTCCTTGCTGGTATTGTTTTCTAGAACCTTAAATCATTTAGATGTTCAAAATGGAGACATAACGGCTAATAAAATTTGCCCATTCTTTTCACAAAGTTTTGCTGTTAATTGTAGGCTTTTAAAAGCAGACAAAAGTAAAACTGAGAGTGAGCCTTACCGCCTACCAGTTTTAGTATTCTGAACACATTAATTGATTGTAGTTTCATTTGTAAGTGGTTTTAACTTTGGCTCCCTGAAAAGAGTGTGGATAGTAACTGAAATGTTTAGCCCCGTGTTTGGGTAGAGTTTAATTGTAAGTTGGTGTGGGGAAGCTTTTAAAAAGAATATAGGAATAAAGTGACAACTGTTCCTTTATTACAGCGAAATAATTCAAATCAAGCCATTGTTTCTTCACACACGTAGAATAGCCTTTCACCTTCAGCCCCAGACGACACTGAGCATACTAACACTACATAGGAAGTGTCCACATAGATCAGTCCGGGAAAACACAGCTTCCTCTGCATTCCTCTCTGTCTCTGACCATCCATCTCAGATCACTGGGTTTCTAAATGAATTTCCTTGTTTCAGACTTTCCTTCTGTGTCAGCTCTCAACAGTCTGCCTTTTTTTGCTTATTATTATTATTAATTAAAATTTATTCACTTTGTACCCCAGCTGTAGCCCCCTCCCTAATCTCCTCCCAGTCAGTCTCATGTTCCCTCTCTCTTCCTTCCCTATCTTCTTCCCTATCTGTCACCCCTAGTCCACTGATAGGGGAAGTCCTCCTTCCCTACTGTCTGACACTAGCCTATCAGATCCCGTCAGCGTGGCCTGCATCCTCTTCCTCTGTGGGCTGGCTAGGACGCCCGACCAGGGAGAAGTGTCCAAGGACCAGGCAACTGAGTTCATGTCAGAGACTGTCTCTATTCCCCTTACCCTCATGGAGACTGAGCTGTCTATGGGCTATGTCTGAGCAGGGGTCTAGGTTCTTTCTATGTATGGCCTTTGGTTGATGCATCTGCAGTCCTCCCTGGACCCAGGTTTTTTTGTTTGTTTTGTTTTTGCTTTTTTTTTTTTTTTTTTTTTTTTTTTTTTTTTTTTTTTTTTTTTTTTGGCTTTTCTGGTTTCTTTGCTGGATGGTTAATTGAACAAAACAACGGCCTACAAACTGGGAAGAGATCTTCACCTAGGCTACATCTGACAGAGGGCTAATATCCAGAATCTATAAAGCACTCAAGAAACTGAACACCAAAAAACTAAATAATCCAATTAAAAAATAAGGTACAGACCTAAACAGAGAATTCTCAACAGAGGTATGTCGAATGGCTGAGAAACACTTAAAGAAATGTTCATTTGTGTTCTGTAAAGAATTGTGTAGGTATTTTGATGGCAATTACATAGAATCTGTCGATTACTTCTGGTGGGATGGACATTTTCACTGTGTTAATTCTACCTATTCATGAGCAAGGGAGATCTTTCCATATTCTGATATCTTCTTCAATTTTTTCAGAGACTTGAAGTTTTTGTTGTTTTTGTTTTGTTTTGTTTTCTAACAGGTCTTTCACTTGCTTGGTTAGAGTCACACCAAGATACTTTATGTTATTAGTGGCTATTGTTTAGGGTGTTGCTTCCCTGATTCTTTCTTAGCCCTTTTGTCTTTGGTATACAGGAAGCTACTGATTTTTTTTTTTGAGTTAATTTTGTATCCAGCCACTTTGCTGAAGGTGTTTATCAGCTGTTAGTCACTCTCTGTCTCTCTGTTTTTGTCTGTCTGTCTTGTCTCTGACCCTGCTCTCTCTCTCTTCCTACCACTCTTTCCTCACTCCCATCCATGCTCCCTCTGACTTTCCTCTCTTCTTCTTTATCTACAATGTTTGACTCCTCACATGCTTTTGCTTTAGTCTAGTCTGGTACCATAAATTGATCTTGAATTCATCTACTTGCTCACAGATTTTTTGGTTTTGTTTTTATTACTCAAGTTCATTCCCTTTATTATGTATTACTTTTATAGAGTTTTATTCCCTGAAATAGTTGCAAATGTATGTTATATTTCTCTAACAAGAGGACAACCAAATTCATCTCTGAAAATATCTGATAACTTCTGCATCCCAGTTTCTTTTTTATTAAATTTTTATTTTTTATTAATTACAGCTTATTCACTTTGTATACCAGCTGTAGCTCCTCCCTCATTCCTTCCCAATCACAATCTCCTTCCCTTATATCCTTCCTTACCCCTCTCTAAGTCCATGGATAGGGGAGGTCCTCCTCCCCTTCCATCTGACCCTAACTTATCAGGACTCATCAGGACTGGTTTCATTGCCCTCCTCTGTGGCCTGGCAAGGTTGCTCACCCATCAGGGGGAGGTGATCAATGAGCCAGCCACTGAGTTCATGTCAGAAACATGTTCCCCTTACTAGGATACCCTCTTAGATGCTAAGCTACCATGGGCCATCTGAGGGGTTGTAGGTTATATCCATGAATGGTACTTGGTTGGAGTATCAGTCCCAGAAAAGACCCCTGTGCACAGATTTTTTGGCTTTGTTGATCTCCTTGTGGAGCTCATGTCCCCTCCAAGTCTTACTATCTCCCCTTTCTTTCATAAGAGTCCCTGTACTCTGCCCAAAGATTGGTTATGAGTCTCAGCATCTGCTTTGATAACCTGCTGGGTATAGTCTTTCAGAAGCCCTTGTGGTAGGCTCCTGTTCTGTTTCCTGTTTTCTCCTTCTTCCAATGTCCATCCTGTTTTTCTTTCTGAGCAAAGCAAGGGATGTTGTCATCAAAACAAAACGACAGCCTACTGATTGGGAAAGGATCTTCACCAACCCTATATCTAACAGAGGGCTAATATCCAGGATATATAAAGAACTCAAGAAGTTAAAAAGCAACAAATCAAGTTATTCAATTAAAAATGGGGTACAGAGCTAAACAGAGAATTCTCTGTAGAGGAATATAGAATGGCAGAGAAACACTTAAAGAAATGTTCAATGTCGTTAGTCATTAGGGAAATGCAAATAAAAATAACCTTGATATTTCACCTTACATCCATCAGAATGGCTAAGATAAAACCTCAGGTGACAATACATGCTGGAGAGGATGTGGAGAAAGGAGAACCCTCCCACATTGCTGGTGGAAATGTAAACTTATACAACCACTTTGGAATTCAATCTGGCTCTTTTCTCAGACAATTAAGAATAGCTCTTCCTCAAGATCTAGCTATACCACTCCTAGGAATATTTCCAAAATATGCTCAAGTACACAACAAGGACATTTGTTCAACCATGTTTGTAGCAGCTTTATTTGTAATAGCCAGAACCTGGAAACGACACAGATGTCCCTCAATGGAGGAATGGATACAGAAATTGTGGTACATTTACACAATGAAATACTACTCAGCAATTAGAAACAAGGAAATCATGAAATTTGCAGGCAAATGGAGGGAACTAGAAAAGATCATCCTGAGTGAGGTATCCCAGAAGCAGAAAGATAGATACGGTATATATTCACTTATAAGTGGATATATGCCACATAATATAGGATAAACATACTAAAATCCGTACACCTAAAGAAGCTAATCGTGAAGGAGGACCCTGGGTAAGATGCATCTCAGAAATGCCAGTCTGGCCACACATCCAATCAAGTCCTGGCTTATAGGCACAACATCTTGGTGACATTTTCATGCTCATCTCTTCAGGGCTAAACAGTTCTACTACAATAAAGAAAAAGTGGGATAGGATCATTAAGTAGGATAGGGTTCAGATTCATTGGGGAGGAATTTTGTAAGTTATCTTGTTGTGTTCCTATATTTTTCTCTTCTCAGTTATAGAATTAGAAAGGAAATAAAAGTCCATGGTTGCGAGAGAATAGGTGCCCTTTGCCTTGAAGTAGCTTTTGTAGTTTATAAACTTTGATCCGCTCTTGGATTTTATTTTCTCTTATTCTCTTGGTAGATCTCTAGTATACTTAATGGTTCAGAAACCCATGTTGCATTTTTGGTTTCACTCTTAGCAGTTTTGTTACCTACTGTGGAAGACAGAAAAATGCCCCCTCCCCCAAGCATGGCCATGCTCCAATATCTAGAGCTTGTGAATCTTTCTATGTAATATGGCAAGAAGAATTTCAGATTGTAGACAAACTAATGTGCTAACCAGCTAACAGAAAGCTATGGGTTTTTTTTGTGTGTGTGTTTGTTTTGTTCTTAATAGATTGTCTGTGCTTAATATAATTACAGCACTAGGATAAGTTAAAGAAGGAGACTAGAGAGTCAGAGTAATGTGATGTAAAATGGATTGCTATTGATTTGAAGATGAAAGACAGCCATGACTAAAGAATGGAAACAGCACTCAAGGCTGGAAACGGCAGGGAAACACTCATGATCCACCAAAAGTAGAGCCATGTCAATATCTTGAATTTAGAACAGTGAAACCCAGTGTGGACAGCTGATCACAAGTACAAAGTAATCCGTTTGTGCCCTGTTCCACCATTAGGCTCATGATAACCATAACACATTGATGGGGTAGTAATATACTTTGACTCACTGAAAATGAAACTCTTTTTTTTTTTTGTAAAGAATATAAATACTAAAAATATGACAGTAAAAATGTTCCTATCTTCACATTTCCTGGTATGTTAAATGTAATAAAATTACTCAAAACCTTATAATATAAAATGATATAACTTAATATGATTGCAAAGAAACGAAGGGCAATTCTGTAATTCAATTTTCACAGTTTTTTAAATACTGATTAATGCTATTTATATGTTAATTTGAAGACAAGAGACGCATTTTTCCAAGTGGCATGCAAATATGCTTTTTTTTTTCCTGCAAAGTGCTAGAAAATGCCTTTCTTATTTTTTTTTTTTTTTCTGGCTCACACTCTCCACAGTTGTAGCTAAGAATGGAATGGAAATTTTTCTTTAAAATATTATCTTGGTATTTTTAGCAAATAGAAGATAAATAGCCATGGCTTTGATCATTTATTGCATATGAGTGCTTATGAGAGCTCTTACATTTGTTTAAATAACATTGCTAAATGAAATTACTCTTTAAATTAAAACCAAACTTGATCGATTGAAAGTATGCCGAGTTTGTCAGCTCTAACACTATGTGATTGTCATGACAGCTGCTAATCCCACTACCAGCACTGAGCATGTGAGGAGCCTGGAGCTGAGATCCTGGTACTCAGCAGGATAACAGAAGCTTTTCTTCCCATATGAAGTTTATCTGAAGGTCAAGAAACAGAGATCTACACAGTGCTAATTTGGTAACTGCAATAATGACATTAAAAGAACTATACTTTTACCAACTATGAAGCCAGTTTTCCTTCCAGTATGTGACTTTTTACATTTTTTTTTCTTTTGTTGGACATAGATAACTAGGCACCGTGGCATATGTCCGTAATCATGGCACTTAGGGAGGCAGAGGCAGGTAGATCTCTGTGAGTTTGAGGCCAGCCTGGCCTACAAAATGAGTCCAGGACAGCCAAAGCTACACAGAGACACTATCTTGAAAAAAAGAAAGAAAGAAGCAAAGAAAGGAAGGAAGGAAGGAAGGAAGGAAGGAAGGAAGGAAGGAAGGAAG